>NW_008592975.1:52314-92004 GCF_000691845.1 Merops nubicus | reverse complement strand
TTGCATGCCCGCCTGCGTTTCAGCCACATCCTGTATTAGAGCCAAGTACAAGTGAACAATGAACCAAAACCATCCTCACTTCAGGAACCAACAGCCATTCTAATAGCAACCACCTTTGCACATCAAAATTGCAAATCATTTTAAAGGTATGCTGTAAACATGATAGCAGTGGTACAGAGAACAAGATGAACGTACAACAGTTATGGATAAACCTCAAATAAGTTGTAAGAAAAAGAGACCATGTTTGATGCAATTGCCCAATAGAAGTCTGGCCATGCACATATGTGAAAGATGAAATCTCCAAATGACAGGAGTGAAAATGCAGTCTCTTAATCTCTTGAAACCTGTGACAAACACTATTAATTCTGAAAAAAAAAAGGATATCAAAACAGAGAGTAGTTGTGATTGTGAGTTAGCTCTTGTTCTTATGCATAACATGTTACCTGAACAGAAAACGTTGACATTTCAAGCTGTAGAAAAGAACAGAACATGCAAGCTCATTATTGTTACTAAGTCCTAGGTAAGTTCTCTGTGCCTTTCCTTTACTCAGTTTAATGTCTCCTTCACAAAGTATGGTGGCAACAAATGTTCTTATAATGGTAAAATAATACAAAGCTTCAGAATGCTTATGTTCATTATACATAAACTGTAGGCTGAGGTGGTGATTCTGAGTATTAACAGTGCTTTTGTGAGAGAAGAGGAGATGCAGTTACACAGCAGCATTTTATCAGCCTCTTTTGACTCTACAAAGGCTGCTTATGCTTGCAGCCATACCAGCTGAAGAGGTGACTGTCCCAGCTTGGCTCATACCTTTCCCAGTGTCCATGCCTAGAGTTACAATTATCTTATCTGAGTTACTCCTATGTTGGTTCCTCTAAATTGTCTCAGTCAAAACAACTGATGGCAGCAAGGATTTAAACCAATCTGGTTCTTTGACTATAAAGACCTAGAAAGAAGATCACATAAGCAGACAACCTGGCAAATTTAAGAAAGAGAAAACCTTCAGCAGGGCAGAAGTGATGAGCAATGGTGCAGTGGTAAATTCCCTGAGCAACACAGCTGCAGACAGAAGAGTCCACTGCTTTATTTAACTACTAAACTAAACCTGTGAGAAACATCAAGCAAATACCTCTCACTGCTAGAAAAAGCAGACCTGGTCACTATAGCTGTACAGATCCTAAATGCCCCAAACTCTTGTCTGTCCATAGTCAAATATGCTTGTTTTATGACTATGCCAAGGAAAGACAAAAATGACAGTTCACCAAATTTGATCAGTACCATCTTTGTAGAACTATGACTGTAGCTGTAGTAAAAACCGAGAAGATAGGAATACACTTAATACTGCATGTTGGTATTAAAATTCCTCATCCATAGACAGAAACTCAGCACACATTTACACAGAAAGGCAAACCTTCTGATCACCCAGCTCTTGTGCTGCCTGTAACTGAGCCTCTAAACTTGCCACTTGAGATGTTATTGCTTCCTGTACTTCCTGAAAAGATTTCTGGGTGGTATTTAAGAGCCTCAGCAGCTGTTTGCTCTGATTAGGAGAAAGATCTTGAGCATGTTCAGAAATGAAGAACTGAACATCAAACGCAGTAGACTCCAGTTGCATTTTTTTACAGCCAAGCTCTGCAGCACTGTTCTGTAAACAAACAAAAGAAAATCACTAGCAATGAAGACAAATTCAGCACAAAGAAAAAACAAGTATCTCTACCCTCTTTTCTTAGGTCTTGTTCCAAATACTTTTGGGAAGCAGTTCAACCACAGTACATCAAAACTTTGTGTCAGAATCATTCTGACACATTCAGATATGTCATTTGAATCTGTGCATGGCTTGCTTTTGGGACAGTCCATGTTCAAGTAATAAATAGCATGACCTTGAACAACGCTTTGTTTCTTTTGCTCTTTCAGAACTGGTTGACCACCAGCTCTGGAGGACTTATAGCAGGTTAGGTTTAACGTAACTAGGTTCCAAGTCTGAAGACCCAGAAGTGTTAAAATATTCACTTGAAAGCACTCCTGTTCTTAACTCCACAGAGAGAAGCTCCACTCCCAGCAGTGTGGCAAATTCTGCCCATAGCTGCGAATTGTGCAGCCCCTATGACATTACCATGCATAGTGGAAGCCTACTAAAGCACAGTAAAATAATGTCATTTTTATCATTCATACACACAGAGGTGTATGAACTTTACTAAAAGATTTCATCTGATTTGTTTTTCATTTCTCATTTCATGGAGTGTGTGAAGAGGCTCTTCAACTTTCCGCAGCTTCTGTTTTTACATAGAATAAATTTCAAAGTTAATTAATCTTCACTAAAGATTCTGGACTTCATATAAAGATTCAATTTTAACCACTGAAATATCTGTAGCGTGAATGAAATTTCCAAAAAGGGTTAGCTTTATTGCAACAAATGTAAGCAGAAGCAATAGTTTTCTCAGCCAAATTCCACCAAAAATTTTTTCAAGAGAAAAATCAAATCAACAAAATACTGGATTATCAAGTAGTTGTATTCTGAAGTAATTAGCTCTAGCCATCTGTTTTAAGCAATAAAGGTTAATGAGCAGGTACACAAAACCTACTTAATAATTCATAGTAAGTACCAACATTTATCAGAAGCAGCAACAACTACTATGATGAATACTTACTTTTAATAGCTGTAAACTTTTCTTCATCTCTTCTATATCCTTAGTGTTTACTATGAAGTCATTCATTATTTTACTGTTTTCTGTGATCCAGTCTGAAAAAGTCTGCAGTTTGCTTGAAAGTTGCTGGTGTAATACTGCAAGCTTAGACTGGAAAGGGAAGTTGTATATTTATTTATGCCCCTGGTGTCTACTCACATTTTCTATCATAAGAAATATAATCATACACATATTTTTACATCAAGTGAAAACAAAAGCAAAGCCACATTCCTTCCTTGTAGACAAACTACCTTGAAGAAAATCAACGTAAAAAAAAGTACACTGAGAGAAACATACCATTTCTGAGTCAACAGCCCACACTATTTGTTTTGCTCGTTTTGAAGATGTACCACAGACCACCAAAAACACTTCCTGCAAATCGTCATAGCTTATCTTTAGCTCTTTAAGTTTCTCGTCAGGAATATCCCTGTGACAGGACTTTAAAAACTCTTCTGTCAACCTCATATCCTTTTTTAGGATAATTGCAAAGGTAGCCAGTCTTGATTCAAATGACTACAAAGAGAGGGTACATAAAATGCATTAAGTTACTAAGCAAGAAAAATTTTAATAAAACAATGAAATCTGAATTACTTTAATTATATTTGAAACCTCTCCTGTTTTTATCTAAGGGCTTTTCCTAACATACAACACAGAGATACAAACATGAAGAACACTTTACTTACCTCTAGTTGTTCCAGTTCATCTTTTAATAGCTCCAGGTTGTTACTAATAGGCTCCTGGTTATCTAGCTGGCTTTTCATATCTTGAAGCACTCCCAAATGTCCTCGCATTTTCTCTGTTAATTCTAAACACTGCTGAACTCCATTGACCTGAAAATGAGTTTTAACAATAAGAAAAGGCTTTCTAACCTGACAAGACTTGAAAATAATCACTAAAAGTCCTTGGTTTAATTATAATATATTTTAGATCTATAATTTAATTTTTCAACTATTTTTCCAGTTTAATTATGCTCTCTAGTGCTTGGAAGGACTCACGCAACTCCTTCAACATAGGATATGTAGCACATACCAGATGGTGTTACTTACTCTGCTAGTGGAGATGTCTTCCAGGACTGCTTCTTTTATTCTCAAAACAGGTTCAACAAAACTTTGGGACAGGCTGTCTATCTTCTCATGCTCCTGGTCATTCTTCCAAGCAATAGCTGTGCCATCGGCCAGTGTTTTCTCTTCAGCAATTTCTGATCCAAATTCTGATTCTTCTGTTGAGAGAGGAGTACAAAGCCCATCTACTTTGCCTTTACCCCTATGTTCTGTGGTGATATCAGCAATCTGTGAGCTTGTAAGCAAACCACTTATCAGCTCCTCTAACTTGCTTGTACTTTCAGCTCCAGGTGAGATCTGAAAAATCTCCAGAAATTCAGAATTACTAAGTTTTGGTATGGGAGCTTTCACATCTGTTTCACTTTTCCTTTCACCTGGATCAGACATCTTTTGCTTGCAGGATTCCTGCTTCAGAATATCACGAAGAAGATCAGGACTTCTGCAATCAGGCCAAAGCAATGAAAGAGCATCACTGTCCTTGGGTTCCATACATGGTGCAGTGAACAACAATGCATCTCTACCAGCATTGCTTATTTGCTTGAGATTTGACCCACTAGACGTGTCACTCCTAAGCTGGGTGCTTCTAACCATTGTAAGTAAATTTTGCATTAAAATTTTGGTATCTGAGTAACTCAGGGGTTCACTCTTCTGCTTGCAGTAAACATGTCCCATTTTCAGTTTCCTTTGTACCAGATTATTTAAGTCTTCCATTAGCGTCTCAGACATCTCTGGTGATTGTGAAAAACCTTCTTTTACTTGAAAATCTTTGCAGGGTCCCATTTCCTTTTGCAATGACTCCACAGACATTTGTTTTTTGAAACTATTTCCAAGGGAAGAAGCCTCACTGGTCATAAAATTTTCACCCTTTGTGTTTTTCAGCATCTCATGTTCTCTCTGAGCACCGTAATTCAAGTCAGTCCCTACGTTGCTCAGAGTTGTAGAAGAAACTTCAATGGTATGGGGATGATTCCCAGAAGGCAGCATTTCCTTCCCATCCCCTGCTTCTTTGGCATCCTCAATACTTCCTAAAGCACCTGTTTTTATTGGGGAAAATTCACCAACACTGCTGCTCTTTTTTTCTGAAAAATCTTGAAGAAAATGATCCCTGTTTTGACAGATAGCTCTCCCTGTTTCTTTAGCTATGCTAATTTCCTTTGGTTTCACTGTATCAGAAGGGGCAAAAGAGGAAGCGTTAAATTTACTTGAATCCCTTTCCACCCTATTTAGCAGAAAATCCTTTTCAGTCTGTGCACCGTTTTTCTCTTTTTCCCTGTCCTCTAAGCAACAAGATTCAGCTTTATCCAATTCTGAATGGCCATCTGCTTTTATGTTTGATGTATATTGTTTTGAAGAAGCAGAAACGTTAAAATTTCTCTTAAATTCATTTGATTCAACACCACTTGCAATGTGAAACAAAGACTGACCAACACTCCCTTTGTCTTTGCTTGAAACAAGCATTTCTCTATCAGCTTTAATTACTGATGCATCAAATATTTCCCCAAGGCTTTCCATCTGAATGGGACTTTTGCTTAGCCCCATGATACCACATTCCTCCATAACATTTACTCTACTTTTATTTTCTGTAAGAATTTCTACACCTTTTCTTATTTGGCCATGCTTCCAACTAATGACTGGATGTACTTGGTCACAAAGTGAACTACCACCATCACTCATGTAAGGTGCATCCATGAGGAATTTATTGTCCAATTGGGATGAACTTTCCTTTAGCTGTTCAGTACCAGCCACATCATTTAATAGTTTCCCCTCTGCAAATACTGGTTCTCTCTGACCATGATTTAAATGTAACATTGGTGTGGGACTATTGTTTGTATTCACACTATCAACAAAGCATTCTGAGAGAAGCAAATTTCTCTGCGTACTTTCATCATCGTCATCACCAGTAGCTCCCTTTGTAATGGGGAAGCCTGTTACACTAATGGCAGATGTCACAGTATCATCAAGAAGCTGAGAACTTGGAACATTAAGCTGTGCTATGTTATTTTCTTCACTCTTACAGGATGTCCAATTAGTGTCAAATGCATTTTCAGACTGAATAGGCTCAGTAGTATCTTGTGACATATGTTTACTTTTGACACAAGTCCCATATTCATCTTCTATTTCCTGCTGTCCGTCATCTTCACTTCTACATGTTAGGCCAACACATCTTTCCTCAGAAATATGTGATAAAGATTCACACTTTCCTGAGGACAGTTCTCGATTTTCATGGTTAGGCTGAAATTGTAACGTATATCCTGTCTTGTCGCCTAAAGAATAGCAAGAGTAATCAATATTCTTGTTATTTTCATCACTATTTTTTATGTCTCCTAAGGAAATTAACACCTGGCCACCTTTGTTTATACATTGATGATGTGAATAAAAAATATCCATTTCTTCATCACTGTGTGATGAAGTGTCATCAGCATGTGATGAATCAGTGTCAGAGTCATCATAACTACCATAATCCTCCTCATAATCTTCCTCCTCCTGTGTACCTTCAGATTCATCCTCAGAAGAGTCACTTTGCACTTTCATTTCTTCTTCCTCATTTCTGTCCTGTACTTCTGCTTCGTACATCCATAAAGAACTAAGGTCTCCCTCCATTCTTCCTTCACCCTCCAGAGGAACTGGTAATTTTTGCTCCTTCTCTCCCAAGCTCCCTGTTCCTTCCCTTCCCTCCTCAGGGATTCTTCCAGTACTTTCAGCACTTGCAGAAACTATGTTTACGCTCTCTGGTAGCCCTGCCAGACTTACGTGGACACCCTCTCCAGCATTAGTTGCAAGTTCTTGAAAGGAGCTGGTCTCTTCTCTTGGGGTTAGTAGACCACCTCTCTCCCCTAGAAAACCTAATGGAATTGATGCTTGAGACAATTCTGGCTCTGGTGTGACATCATCCCTCAACTGCAAGGCATCAAAATCATCATCACCTTGAGGAGTGGCATAGGAATCATCATCATCGATTTGTGAAGTATCATAGACATCACTGTCATCATCATCAACCGGAGGTGTTTCATAGGCATCATCATCAAACTCAGAGCTGTCAGCTTCAGAGGCTACCTCACCACATTCATGCTGCAAGCAGTTACTTCCAAACTGTGGGACACCATCACTCCCTTCTACTGATGAGTCAGAACTACTGTCACACACCTGCAACTTGTGGAATGTCAGATTGTTTTCTTCTACTGTTTGCATTAGTACTGTGCTGTTACTGTCCTCTGCAGATGGTCCATTGTGTGTAACAGTATCACCATCCAGTGAAGGCCTGCAATGCACATCTCCCCTGCCTTCTAGACACAGCTCACCCCACGAATCAGTACCATCCTCCAAGGATGGCTTGCCATGTGTATAAAAGTAGTCCTCTAGGGACGGCCTATTCTGTACATCAGGGTAGTCCTGCAAAGGTTGTTCATTGTATTTGTCATCTTCAAACTGTAGTGTGTCACCACAGTGACGAACCAGTTCTTCTGGAGGTCTACACTTAGTATCTGCACTGACGGATGAACCAGAACTTTTGTGATAATAATCTTTTTTGCTGTTATCCAATCCCATACTGCTACTGTCACCTTGCAATAGGTGAGGTTCGTATTTTGTGCACCTTTCCAGTTCTCTCCAGGTTTCATTATCTGTCAAATCTTTCTCACTCACTGAATTTTGTAAGAGTTTATCATTTCTATTTTCATTAGCCAGACTGTCTGCCATATAAATGTCTTTGTACTCTGTTTCTGAAATAAAATTTGGATTTGAACCATCTGGAAGATACCCCTCAACATTCCCTGACCTTGTCTTCTGACTGTTAGGCTGACGTAGTTCTGTCCACTCACAAACCTCTAGAAGATCTCTGTTCATGGAATTTTCTGTGTTACTGACTACACTTCTAAGATCTGTAGGGTTAATTAACAGCCTCTCACGTGTATATTCTGATTGCTGAGTATCAACAGCATTGCAAACATCTGGCCTGCACACATGGAGACCTTCTCCCTGTGAAGATACACAATTCCCAAAATCTTCAAACTGATTTAATTCCTTATTGTCCAAAGTATTTTCAGCACCTGAAAAACCACCCTGAACAGTGCCTGTGACACTGTTAAGGTGGACATTGCCAGTCAACTTTAGGTTAACTCCTTTTGGGCTTATGTATTTGTTATCAAACTCCATTTCTGACGCATCAGTGTTGTATACAGCGCCATCACCATCCACCAACATACTGATGGCTTCTCGCAGTTGTCCATCGTACAGTAAAAGTCTTCCTCCAGTGTTTGCGTCCATATAACTATTAACCATCAGATAAGAGATGAATAATTTCTTAGCTTGATCTAAATTGTGACACACAGGGTCTTCTGTGCCAGAATCCTCATGTTCCTCCTCACAGTCACGAGATACAGATGGCAGGAATTCATACGTTGATAACCATTTTGCAGCACTTTTACAAGGGGACTCTAATTCTTCTACATTGGGCATTTTATCCGGCAAAATCACATTGGTCAAAATAGACAGAGCATTGATGTCTATTATCCCTGATTGTGCAGCTTTATCTAGACTGACTATTTCACAAGTTTCTGGAATGTAAAGTGCAGCTATCTTCTGTCTACCATTCAGTATTTTGAATGCCAGCTCATTTGTTATCATCTCTTGGTGCAAAGAAGTTGATACGGGAAATATTTCACCAGTGTGAGGCCAAATTAGTCCAACAAAGCCTCTCTGTGCTTCTAACACCAGCAGTGCACTGCTAGATGATAGTAAGTTGCATTGCACAGCTTCATCAACAGTCAAACGTTGTCCTGAATTTGGACAAAGGATTCCACCAGTCTGAACCTGATGTGTGAGGATCCCACAAGCAGTGTCCTGATCTATCATCCCTTGTTTCATGGCCTCTTCCACAGTCACTCGCTTCCCTGAGTCAGGGTCAATTATACCTCCAGACATTAACTGAGAGCCCAGCAGCCTGAACATTGTTTCCCGATCGATGAGTCCTTCATGGGCTGCCCTCAGAATAGTTACCTTCCTTCCACATTTGAACGTGATTCTACCTTTTTCTTGTGGTTTCACAGGTAGGAGTCTTAACCCTGTTTCTTCATGGATTATGCTTCTATGAACCATTTCTTCAAGGGAAATCTTCTCAGCACAGTTGGGATCTATAAGTTCTCTACATGTGCCTCGTCTTTCCAGAAGCTTTGTATATAATGTTGGAGAAATGAGGTTTCTCTGGAAAGCATTCTGCAAAGTCAAGTTTTCTCCAGTATGCGGCAAAATCAAATGCCCACTTGAAAGCTGATTCTCAAGAATTTTAATAGCCAAAGGTTCTGAAATCAAACCTTGTTCTAAAGCTGATACAACTGGAAGATTTGATAACGATGACTCTGAAATAAGCTTCTTTGCGTTACTTAATTCCTGCAACTGCAACAGAGTCTGCTCATCAACTAAGGCATGAGCTTTAGCTTCTTCCAAATCATAACATACTCCTAATTCTGGAGAAATCATTCCAGAAATTATCAGCTGATTCTCAAGCAATCTAATTCCAGTGTCATAGTCAATAAAACCTTTTAGAATAGACTGAAAAACTGAAAGGACTTCTCCAGTTGTTTGGTCAATGACACCAGCAATGACTTTTTTCACCTAAAAAGGAATACAAAAGAACAACTATCATTATTTTCAGCCTGTGAATTTTAAATTCTCTTTTATATTGAATGCATAGTAAGCATAAAAACACGTACTTACCAGGCCTGGAGGAATGCAGTGAATGTTAGCAGCTCAAATGCGCAAGTGATCTATGTCAGTCACTCAACAGCACACGATGTGATAAGAGATTTAAAAATCAACATGCATCTGTGAATTGAAAACCTATGCTTTGCATACATAAATAGGGTTAGTGAAAGACAATAGAAGAAATGATTGCAGAGTGAGCAAATAGGGCATATACCTGAAAGGCAAATGTTCATGCTTGAAATGTCTGTGAAAGGTTAGACTATTCGGAAACAGTATGTGATTCAAAACAACCATGCTATTCATGTTTACAGCATACAGCACTTCTATAAACACACTCAACAATATGGAATCAGATACTCCAGCACCAAATATTCCATTTAATTTGCATGGAAAGTATGTAGTCAGTTTGGCAACATTATTTGAACTCATTACACAGACACTGCCTCTGTGAGAACACTCATTTGCAAAATAATTTTTGAGAATTTCATATTTAAGCTCAAGATCCATTAACAAATGTATTTGTAGTGTTTCAGAACTAATTGTATTATGTGCTCCCACTTTCATATCCAGATAAATCTGAAGAAAAACTGAAAGTAGATCTAGGACATTTCTGAGTGATATATGGGAGAGATTAACATGTTATTTTATGGTGTCATTTTTGCAGCAGAAACACAGACTTATCTAGCAGTCAAAGAATGGCTTTTAAGAGAAGAGTTAAGAGATGAATGACTTGTTTATCTTTCTTCATGCAAGGCACACATTATTAAGACTTCACAAAAAAAATCTGAAGAGCAGAATGTTCATATGCGCAGGTAAGGTCACACACAGTATTCCACAGCGAATACACAAATCCTTCAGCCAATTAAATCTTTTTTCTTACACACTGTTAATTGTAGTTTCTTCTTTTACTGATCAGGTGTGGTTCCAAAACCATGCAGTAAATTTCAGAATAGACTGAAATACAAGTTTTAGCCTTGTTACCTTTTCTTCCATCTTTTCATCACCCAGACACTGTGCTTCCTGCAGCTGCTTCGAAGTTTCATTGGATAACAAGCTGTAGCTCTCCTGAAGGGATCTGACTTGCTTTTCCATTTCATTTTTCTCTTCATCTGTCATTCTATTAAAAAAAAAAAAACAAACAGGAGAACTTAGTAATTTGTAACCTGCAGGGAGTGGTCTGCTGCTTACCTTTACTTAAAAGGGGGGTGAGTGGGGTGGAAGTAAAAGTAGTCTGAAAAAAAATACAGACTAATTATGAGGATGCTCCAAGAAAGCTACAACCTGCTTGTACTCATTCAGGGAAAGCACCTCCATTACTATTCATGTTAAATTACCATTGAAGCATCTAACATTCGTATGTGCCTTTGGCTACTGATTACCAGTCCAGAGAGGTAACACAGGCTGCAAGGAGCCATGAGATACCCCAGCAATTTAGTACCTTAAACAGTGATTTCAGACACAGATGAAACAAACTTGTGATATAAAGTTCAAGTAGTAATTTACTACTGATTCGTGAATTATTTTGACTTAAAATGACAATTACCATCTAATATTTTTTAAGCTGACCAGAGGTACACAAACTTTGGCAAATCCTTGAAATAAACAAAACGACATCAAGTTTTCTTAAATGGAAGAATTATAAAATAACAAAATTACAAAACTAAGGAAAAACCCTGGGATATTGGTACAATAATTGTAATTTGCACTGCAAGATGAGGAGAGGATTAAGTAAATGGTTACATACTGATTCAATGAATTTACATTATTTCAAAAATAAAAAATAGCATACTTGTCACTGTGCTTAGCTAAAAATGACTGAGTAGTCTGCAGAGCTTCAGCTATTTGTTCTTTCTTGTTTGACATTTCATCCAGGGAAATCTGAAAAAATAAAAAACATGCTCAAGACTCAGCTATGTGGATTTATAAAAAGAAAAGCGAACAAAACCCGCAGCAATTCTAGCTAGGACTAAACTCAATAGTAAAGGGAATTGGCTATTCTCAGAGCAATATTATTTACTACAGATTTGTATAATTTATGTACGGATAAGTCATTGCTCTATGTCTTCTGGTTAAATAAGCTGTTTGTGTTAGAAAACTACGGGATGAGACAAAAAGATTTTATTTTAAAATGTTATTTGTTTGAAAATTAACTAATAATTTAAACCTAATTATTACAGGTGGCACAGTTTAAAGTAGCTTTAAAAAGTTATGTGTACAATGGTCACATGTTCAAGAAGTTGCTCACCATGACGTGAGAGAACTTTTTTTTTAAAAAAACCACACATCCCAGAAGCCCACAAATCTTCATGCAATATGACGACAGTGACAAATCCAGTATCAGACAGTTGGAAAAAATGAGTTAATTATTAGTATTCTCCCTGCTATCATTTCTGTGTTATCCACACTAAAGCACTTGTTCTGGCAGAGGAACTTGCCAGAATTTTTTATTTTTCTGAGAAACTACATGCAGTCTCTTCAGAAAAGAGAACTCAGATAAATAAGGCAAAGTATCAAAGTACTTTCATTAGCGAGCCCAAGATACGTTCAGCACTGGTGCTACAAACACCAGCAAGGTGCTTGGGACCTGCATTCACCTGGGTGTGGACACAACCAACTCTGTCCCTCTGTGCATCGTGTCAAAGGGCCTGAACATGATCTTGAACAGTCTGCCTCTGCAATCACTGCCACTGAGCCACAACCCCAGTTGTGCTGCTTGGACAGAAACCATGACAGCAAGCACTGTACAGACCACACAAGAAGGTGACGTGAGCAAGCTGAGTTAGCAGGTGGAGTCATGGGCTCGCCCCTTAGCTCAAGAAACTGGAATCGCTGTGGCTGCTGTGTGTGCATTGTCACTAGTGGCACCAGCTCCTCCACCCACTCCACGACTACACCCCACAGCAAACCACTGTGTGAAATATGTTTCAGCTAATGTTAGCTATCGAGTCACTAGGCTACGTGTTTCAACAAAACTTGTCAAAGCCCCTGTGCTGGTCAATGAAGACACAAAACCAGGCACCTCTGGAAGGTGACACTGCCTTGGCCTGGCTGTTTCACAAGGGAAGGAAACACCCTCAGCAAATGCCATCTCCCACAGGCTGGAGGAAGCTGAGGCAGCTAACTCACAGGTTACTTGCTGAGGGCTGAGTCTGCACAGGGAGGCTGCCAGCTATGGCTCCTGTGGTAAGCTCAGATGCTCAACGTTGACAAAGGTTTGCACCATTGTCATTGACAAGGATAAGACCAGCCTTCCATGTTTTTGCAAATACTGATCCTAACTATTAGTTATTTGCTAATCAACACGCTCAAATCGATACAAGCTTACGTTCTCCTAAAGGTACAGGGACAAACTGAGAACTAGCACTGATCCTCTACAAATAAGGAACACACTGGGACCGGTGGCCATTGGGACTGCAGGACTGTCAACCTGCCCAGCAGCACACTTGACTTACGCACATGCTGCTCCAGTGGCTCTAATCAGCATCAGCATGTGTGACCAAAACAAAAATTCAGGAACAGGCTGTCAGGATGGCCAAAACCATGTTTGCATGACTACACATCCAGCCCTCTACCAAGAGACATGGAAAAGACACTACTCCCTCTCCCCACTGCTCCGTGTGCAAAGTAACCTTCAGCCAGTGAAATCTCCTGAGGTCTCACTAAGCTGTTTTGTTGAACAAGCCTAGCAGGGGAGCTCTTAGAAATTACAAGAAGCTTCCAGATGGAAATTTATGGTCAGAGTTACAACTGCACACAATGGCAAGATACCTGCTAACTGCAAAGGCTGCAAGATGGCCCACTCCAGCAGCCTGTGGACTAGTGTGATAATGAAGAGGGCCCACTCAACACCTGTTCTACTCTCTAAGACAGCAGTTCTGACTATCCTATAAGAGGACACCTCAAATTAGCTTTTTAAAAGCAAATAAAAACAAATGTGTCCCTCAGGTCCCTCCTGCCAACCCTCTCCTTCCTGTTGCCAGAGCAGAGGTTACTAGACTTATTCACTGAAGTACTTCAGGGCAAGGAGGCAGATCTACAAAGTGACATCTTGCCAAGATACACTGTTCCTCTACAAAGGCCAAGTTATGGTATGCAGGGCCTAGTTTCTCTAAGCAGACGTTTTGCAGTGTCAGAATACATCACACATCTGGCTTGTAAGAAGTGGCTTGAACTTCTTCCTGAGTAAAATGTTTCTGTTCCTAACATTGGTATCAATTTACTCAACCCTCCACTCATGACCAAACATGAAATATTATCTTTAGTAAAACATGGATGTTGATTTGGAGAGAAAAAAAGCATTTATGGAATATCTTGTCACTTTAATCAACACAAAAAAACTAAAAACTACCGTTTTGCCACAAGACATCTGTGTACCTGCTGCTTAGGCAAATCTGTCTTTTCAGACTTTTCTCCTTCTTTGCTGAGTGTCTTACTGAGGTCTGACATCCATTTCAGTAAATATTCAGCTTTCTCAACATGTTCTTTCTTTTCTTCTTCCATTGATTTCTGATGGATGAGCACCGTAAATTGTAAAAAACATGTAAAGATAAATTGTTGGGATATTTAACATCAATGTCCACAGAAACACAATTCTACCACAATGGCGGTATTATCACATATACAAAGTGGTTTCTTTTTATTTATCACCACATGCAACACTATGACACTTTGACAGAGGAAAAAAAAAGGGCACACAATTATAGACATTAACAAAATAATTGCTCAAATGATTTGTAATTATGATGTGATTATCCATACACAGGTACATTCATTATAAAATTACTGATATTAAGAAAAGGTATAGCTTCCCAGCCATTACTCAGCAGATAAAATCTAAACATTTGCATATAAAGTATCTTTGAACTGCTGCCTTTGCATTACCCTCAGGTGTGGATAGGTACAGTCATCACAGAGTATCTGTCTTTTGCAATCTATGCACATGCATTACTAAATTACAACTAGGAAGAATCACAGAATATTTTGGGTTGGAAGGGACTTTAAAGACCATGTAGTTTCAAGCCCCCTGCCATGGGCAGGGACACCTCCCACTACACCAGGTTGCTCAAAGCCCCATCCAACCTGGTCTTGAATACATCCAGTGATGAAGTGATGAAGCATACACAACTTCCCTGGACAACCTGTTCCAGTGTCTCACCACCATCAGAATGAAGAACTTCTTCCTTGTATCTTTCTAAAGCTACCCTTTTCCAGTTTGAACATATTACCTCTCAGGAACAAGAACAATAAAAACACCAAGGCATTTAAACTTTTTCTGAATAGGAAAGTTTTTATTGGTAGTACAACTTGTTAAGTAGTTTGAAATTCATCATAACTTAGAAAATATGCTTAAATCCCCCAAAATGAGTACTAATATCTTTGTTCCACTAAGAATTGTAATAAAGACTGGAAATTCCCGTTTTACTGGGCTGAGCTGCTTCTAACAACCACACCCCAGTGTAACAATCAAAACCAGCTCCCTCTAAGGCATCTTCGTAGGTTAATTTCACCCTCATTTTGGGGGCACATTAAACCTTAATATTTCATCTTTCATCTTTGTAGCTGTGACAGCGTCAATAACACCACTCTCAACTGCATCCTTTATTGTTAATCTGGAATGAAGCTTTGGACCTATCAACCCAGCAGTCAAGTCCTGGTACTCCAGGCAGCACAGGCCCATTTCTTGGCCTATAACATTCAAATGCATAGTTTCAATAGCTGATGTAACTTGTGTTCCACACAGGGTGAATGATCCTAATCAAGATCAGTTCATAACGCTGGATTTGTTCAGCACAACCACCATCGATTAACTCCCTTTACAAAGTTTTTGTGTGAGGTTTTTAAGGCTGAAATTCTTAAACTGGTTTCAGAAAGCTAGAAGCCTGCAACATGACTGTAGCTAATTAAAATGTTATCATACTCTTCAGCTGTGATTAAACCCTCCGATATTCATTGACTAATGCCCTGTCCATTTCACCTTAAGGTCTCCTAGATACTAAGCTGTACACTAGTTTTAAGATCTGTAAGCAGAAGAAAAGAATTCCCAGAGTCAAAATGCACAGACTTGTAAAGATCAGATTCCCATTTTGAAAGCTCAAGATACGTAGCTTGATCAACAAAATTTTTCTTATAAGCCTCGAATGAAGTCATTTCAGCTCCTGTTTTGACATCCACTACAGAAATTTTACGCAAGTTCTCTGCTGATAGACTGCTTATTTTCCTTTCACCAACTGGCAGCAGAAAGCATTTACTGCTTACACTGAGCACACATAATTTCAGCAAATCACAGTAGCACATAGCTTCCCCGTTACTTGGATTGTGAAAACATTTTGCACTACTAGAAGGTTCATGCAAAAATTTTAAAATGGTGTTACTAAGCAAGCCAAGCTGCACAGCAGTTTCTGGAGGTACACGAACACTTCTTACAGGATCAATGACCCCTCCAGTTGCAATTTGAGCTTCAAGGATATTTTTACCTTTTTCTCTTTCTAAGATTTGAGCTTCCATAGCCTGATACACAGAGATCACTTTCCCAGAAGAGTAATAGCCCAAAACAGCTTCCTCTGCCTCAAGCAATCTAATCTTGAAGTCATTATCAGCAAGCCCTACCAAAACCGCATAATCAGTAGAGCATTTCCGACCTGTTGTGGGATCAATGATGAAACCAGTAGCTGCTTGGGCCTCCAAAAAAGCTAATGCCAATGCCTTTCCTATGATTCCCCTCCTCACTCCTGAAGCAAAAGAGACGACCTCTTTGCTGGATTCAAGGTAGAGCCCAGCTATAGCTGTAGGTTTAGATAAAAATTTTTCAAGACTTTTCTGAACCTCATCAATAGTTTTCTGCCCTGAGAGGATCTGCTCAACCGTGAAGCTGTCTAGAAGTTTAACTTCGCATAACTGTCTGGCAGTTACATCACGTCGGAGACCTTGAAATTTAACATCATCATATGCCGCAGTCAGATATTCAAACTGAGGAGCATCATCAACAGTTTTCAAAATATCTTCCTCCAAGACTGAGCTTGTCTTTGCAAAGTCTTCTTTCCTAAATCCTTCAGATGTTTTATATCCCTCAGACATTACCTCTTCATTACCAAAAGTCTTGTCATTTTCTTGGTTTAATGTTTTGACTTCAACATGCTTTGCATACTGCTTGTTCTTCGCTATCTGTAAATAGGAATTTTTTTCACACAGTGAGTAAAACATCTGTAGAACTATGCAGTACGTCATTCACTCCTAAATCCATCATCAGAGAAACAAAAGGGAGAACTTGAATCTAAGTCAGAAAGGAGAACTGCTGCCGGCACTGGACAAACAAATACAGATAGCTAGAGTTTTAAAGTGCACTTTAAGTCCACTTCAGATATTTATTCAGTAAAAGGAATATGACTGGACTAAGACACAATAACTCTTGACTGTTACAGTAAGAACTTGGAGCCATTAAAGCTTATTTTGACCAATAATGATACAAAGGGGTATATCAATTCTCATTTCCAACACAAACACAAAAAATAATGTGCTTCTTAGGTATTAACAGGTATTTTCTAACGAAAAGCTTTTTTGTGTGTGTGTCAACTTAGAATGAAGGGGTTCCCTTCATCAAGGTAAGAAGAAACATTAGAGAGAATACATAATAGTCATAATGTATAACAAAAAAAACCAACCAAACAAACAAATATAACAGTAAAAAACAGCTCTAGGAAAGCAAATCCTCTCAAAACATAGTGTGTACCTCCGAGGGTTGCAGTTTCATGCCTTCTCCATGTCTAGGAGTTTGTCTGGAACTGTGCAGGTTCTTGTTTCTCAGTTCATCCCTTTCAGATGTTCCAGAGATTGGGCTTGCTTTATCAAAAGTTATCTGGAGCTGCGTGCTTGTTTGAGAAACAAGATCTGTAAAAGATTGTGGGCTTGCATCTTCCAATGACTTGCTTATTGTTGACGTGTGGAACTGCACCTCTCTCGGTCTCATATTATCGGCAGTCACATACAACGTATTTTCTTCTACCTGATCACATTTAAAATCTGGCCTCTCCTGGTTTTGCCTTAAAGAAGGCGAGCTAGGGTTTTTTTGATCTCTTGCATGTGGAGAAAACTGTTCAAGTTCTCTAGTTTTGGTGACACTCTGGTAATCGACATTATTCCTTCTTTTCTCAGAGCTCAATTTAAAATCAGAACAATGGAGTTTGATATTTTGCTGAACTTCATCCTGAACCAGAGGAAACCTGAGTTTATGCTCCCTGCTCCTCAGGTCCATCTCCTGTTTCAAGCGCTCAATAACACGTTTGTGAACTCCCAACTCTTCCTCAAGTCTCCTGCACTTCTGGTGAGAGTCCTTTTCAGCCTGCTTCGCTTGCTCAAGCTGCTCATGGCATTTTTTAAGCATTCCTTGCAGATCTTCCATTTGTGTCTTGTACAACAGGATGGTTTTCTCAGCCATGTGCTTTTTCTGCTGAAGAGCAACACATTGCCGTTTTATGCCAGACATGTCCTTTTCTGTGATGCTATGGGATTCCTGTAACTTTTCAACTTTTTTCCTAAATTCCTCTGAACATTGTTTAAACTTAATGGATTCTTCCTGAAACAGAACCATCTTCTTGCATGCTATTTCTTCATTCAGAGTCTTCTGATGAACTTCAGCCTGTAATTTTTTTAATTTACTACTTAGATCTTGGATATGAGCTTCTTGTAGTTCTCTCTTCTGCTCACTCCCTCTCTTTTCTGTAGTTAGAGCATTAATTTGGTCATTGAGATTTTTAACTTCCTTGTCAATGGTTAGGATATAAACACTTTGTTTGTCACATTTTTGTTTATATTCACTAGCTAAGTGTTCAGCTTTTGCTAGATCAGCTTCCAGACTTTTGATTTTATATATGAATTCTTGCTCAATTATTGTTTGCTTGTGCAGTTGTTCATTTGTTGTATACAGTTGCTCTTTGAAACCATCTGCTAGGGCTTTTAATGCATCATTTTCCTTCTGAATACTTTGTTTTTCCAAAGTCAACTTCTCTGATTCAGACTGAACTTGTGTCATCAGTAGTTTTGTTTCAGTATTCACTTTATTAAGGTCCTCTATCTTTTGTTTTAATGTTTCTGACATCTCATAACTTTTGGCTAATTCGTTCTTCAGCATCTGAATTTCCCGATGGTTTTCCTTCTCTGCTTTTGTGTTTTGAAGCAACTGTTCCTGAATTTCCTTATATTTATCTTGAAGATTATTGGCTTTTTGTTTCCATGTCTCTGCTCTGTGTTCAGATGCCAGCTTCTCTTTTTGAAGGGAACTGATTTGTGAATGTAAACGTTCAACAGCGATTTCAGTTTTTGTCTGTGATCTAATTAATTCCTCAACTTCTCTCTTTAGCTGTGTTTTTTCTTGTTGGACAGATTTCAGCTCCTCCTGATAGCTCAGCTTAATTTGCTTAAGATCTGCAACTTCTTGCATCACGTCTTCAGCTTTGCCTGTGGTTTTATGTAGCTGCTTGTCCAGTTCTTTCAGCCGTTGCAAATAACCCTGCTCTGCTTGGTCTTTCTCCTCCAACTTAATTTTTAGGCATTTAAGTTTATTATTGACTTTATCTAGTTCTTCTTTGAATAAACAAGACCTTTCTTCTGTTGATGATTTCTGAAGCTCAATTTCACTCAGTTCGTACTTCAGGTCTTCAATAGTTTTATTAGCTTTTTCATTAGAAAGGGTTAGTTCATCTATCTTCTCAATGCTCTTCTCTAGATCTGTACAACACTGCTTTGCCTCTTGCTCAGCCTTTTTCTTCTGAAGACAGATCTCTTCCAGGTCTTTTTGCTGCTTCTTCTGCTCTTTTTCTGCAGCTTCCCTCACTTTAGAGAGCTCCTGTTCCACTTGGAATTTTTGTTTCTTCACATCCTCCAACATCTCCTCAAGTGTTTTCACCTTTCCCGTGAGTTGTCTGTTCTCATCAACTGTGCTGTTTTGCCGTGCCATTAGATCTGAATATGCCTTACACACTGATGCTTCCTTATTCTTTAAAATCTATAAAAGAACAAGATAGGGCAGAATATACTTTCTGTAATAGAGCATATAAACCATGTTAGGCTCCTTGAAAAGTAGAAAGGAATATATACATGTTGTGTCCAGAAAGCAGGACAAGCACTTCCTACCACCATCACCTTCTCTTGATACGGTAAGCTTCAGAAAGTTACCATTAGCCAAGTACAAAAACTTCATAAAGACATCCACAAAGTGAAGAAGTTCTGAAGCCTCTCAGTGGTAAGCAGCAGCAAACAACAGCTCACATATGTTTTTCTCCAAATAGGTGCAACACTGAGCCAACACAATGTGTAAGAATTCCTAAAGAGAAAGTGGCCTACCATTTCTGGATCAGTTTAGTAGGAACTGGAAGAAGGATTTTATGCTTGCAAGCAAAAATAATGTAAGAGAAGTATAGAAATCTCATCCAAGAAAAGAAACAGTATCTAGAGCTAGAGCCATGCACCAGCTCCAGGAAGAGAAGTATCTAAACCCCAGTATACCTATGCTCCACGGTGTGCTCCACAGTCCCAATGCCTCCACCAGCTCAGCTGGAGGACTGGTAAGAGCACAGCTGCTCTGCAGTGTAGACGAAGTCAGAAGTATAAATGTGGCAATTAGGAAAATCCTGCTGAAAACCAGTCAGGGAAACTCTTAAAAGCAAGATGTGCGTTCACCAGTAACGATGTGGCTGAAGCCATACATACCTTCTCTTCATTAGCACTATCATGGCACCAGTTAGCAAATGTTAGCTAGCAGGAGGTAAGAACACACCTATATTCCTATGATCATACAAACATGGCATGAAGGGTAATTATAGAAACATTTTCAAATAAACAAAATGCTGGTTTAGTTCAAATTTACCAGATTTACTTAATTTTTCATATGATATATGACACTTATTTCTTAAAAGGCTAATGCAAAGGCAGCTTCTTCAGTTCCTCTCCAGATTTCCCATGGCATAATTTTGAACAGACCCCAACAGACACAAATAATTTAAATTGGTTTCTTAACATGTTTGCTTTTATGCTTCCATAGACACAAAGTCTAATGTATTACGCTAGGAAAAAAAACACTTTAAATACAGACTGAGTAACAAACTGTATCTTGTTAGCTTTTGTTCTTTCTAATCAACATGGCTGAGTATCAGCTGGGAGAAGAAAAGATGGTAATTAAATAATAATACAAAATAAACATAAAAATACATTTATAAGAACTTATAAAAATTAAACATCTCAAAATGCACAGCAATTATTGTATCATTAGCATATTCACTGTTTAAATTATATTCAATCAACTTGAAATCACTGGACCTTGACATATTTTGAGATTCAAATGTTGATTTCGATTGGTTCAGAATCATTCTTAAATTAACCGTTTCATTTGCTTTACATAAGCACGCTGGTACCTTAATAATAGTTGTGCTCCTTTTCTCTTCATTACCATTGCCTCTTTTTTTTTGCTTTTCTTTTTTAAGAAGTGAGTCTTTTTTCCCTGTTTTTTCACAGAATGTTTTTTGTAGTTCAGTGTTTTCTTCAGGTACCACTGTGCTATGATCCTTTTCTCTGCTGTTCATTTCTGCAACCAGCAGTAAATCTTCACGTTTCTGACCCTGCTCTAACTTGTCTTCTCTGCTCCACTTCTCCCCGCATGTATTTCTGCTGTCCAAACCATAGATTTTACCCTGTGGTATGTTCTGCTTGCTTATTTTCTCATCATCACCCAAAATCTTTTTTGCTAATTCATGTTCTGATAATGGAAAATAACCCTCTAAACCAGAAAAAAATTCTGAGTGGGCTACATTTACATTTAAATCACCAGCATTTCCTAACAATTCTGCACCTAAACTTTGATCACTCTGCTTTGGTGACACTTCCAAATCTAATGGATAAGATTCAGATGCTTCTGCTGCACACTGGTTCTCTGAAATATTTCCTGAACAAACAGCCAAAATTTCTTGCATTGTACTCTTGGCTTCATTTGGGTTTACATTTGATTTTTCTAGGATTTTGTTTTCTGCTATGGAGTAACTTTTATCTAGAGATGCTCTCTGCAGTTTGCTTGCATCCCATTCAACACTACCAGAAACGCCTCTATTGCTCACAGACAGCAAATTTAACTTTGCTTTTTCGTTTTCATGGTGTTCTGTCAGCTCTCGGAAAGATGATGCAACTGTCTCTGCAGGTGCTGGAGCCCTTACACCTGACCGAGAGCTGCCTTTTCCACCATATCCTTGCAACTCCCTGTCTTCACAGTCGAAAGCATTGTGGCTATTGCTTTCTGCAAAGCAACGCTCGTTACACTGACATTCAAACTGAGTCCTTGGTGAAGAATGTTGCTGCTGGTAAGGGCTGATCTCCAGGGTGTGCCTTCCACTTTTTGGAGCAGTTTCATTTTTCTTCATTGTTAGCTCAAAACTAGTTTCTGATTGTGTCTCACACTCTTCCCTTGTTGAAGCATCACTCCTCACCTTCCTTGAAATTTTTTTTCCTGAAGTTTTCTTTATAATTTCCACTTCAGGCAACCTCTTCAATACTCCCTCTGTTTTCTGTCTCTCTCTATCAACAATTTGCTCATTTAACATTTCATTAGGATCATTATTCATGCTCACACAGATCTCAGCTGAAACAAAACAGTCTCTTCTACCATTTCCTTCTTCTTTACTTTGATCACCACAGCCAATTAAATTCTCTTGCTCTGCATATAGCTTATTTTCCCTGATGCCACCAATGCTACTTTCTTGACCACTGAAATTTAAAAACTGGTTTAATATTCTGCCAGTTTTGATTTTATCACATCTGCCTACACCTAATTTTCTTCTGCCAATTTCCAATTTCTTTTCTGTGTATTTAGAAGAAGAGTTATCTTTTTGCAAATATTCCACGTTCGTCATGCTTTCTTTAGGTGTCGTGTTCCCTCTGAATTCAACAGCTTCATTACATCCCAAATGTTGAAAAACTTCAGCTGACTTCACAAGTTGCTGGAATTCACTCTCTTCTGGTAAACTCTGAGCATGACAGCACATGGATTAAACAGAGATATCATGGAAAGCATCTTATTTTTTCCTTTTTCTCTGCAATTAATGCCATTACTGAGGCTTAGGAAGAAAGACTGGCATGGAAGAGAATCTTGGAAAAATCATCAACTTCTGATCCCAGAATAAAAAAAATTATCACCCATCCTTTGAAAAGGATTATTCATTTTCTGATTTTTTACCCTGATTACAAAGAAAAAAATCATCAAATCACTTTGAGACTGGAAACCTACTTAGACTACCTTCAAATAAGCTACCAACGATTTGGAAAGCTGCTGAAAGGTGGAGGAGGATAGAAGATGGGAAGTGTTTATTTCCAAAAAAGCAGTCCTGGAGATTCAGAGCAGACTGAAACTCAAAAAGCATTTAAGCGATTCTATTTGCTCCTGAAGAAAGTGAAGCCTATCAGCATTCACAGGTTTCTTGATCCTTGTTTCAATTCTTGTTGTTTCACTTTTTATCCTTAATAACATTATTAGTCATACTAATATTAGTCATACTAATACTTCAATTATGAAGTCACTCTATTTATAAAGGCTGCTTATCAACAAACATGTATTTCCATCAGTATGCTCCACCACTTCATGCTGCACATAGCTACGTGCTATAGGTGTTAGTTTGTCCAGAGGTATTCAACAGAAAAAGCCAATAAAGACAAAGTCAGCACCAGAATTACTTAACATTCTTTTCAGAATTTCTTCTGTAATGACAACATGAAAATTTACACCCTTATGGAAGTGTTCTCCAATTTTATATGCTTTATAGCGGACTACATTTAGTATGGGCACAATTAATTACAGGAAATTTAATATGGGCATTATTTTAGATATGCACTGTATAGATTATACTAAAACACTGTAGTCCTTCAAGAATGACTATATAATCTCTTTCAGAGAGAAATATTTCAAAAGGAAACTTAGAATTTAAATTTTTTCTCAATTATTTGGAAGGCTGACCCTGCAGCAAGCATCTATTTTGAGTAATCTGTCTGCTCAGATTCAGTAACCTACCCTTGTTAATACAATTCAGCACTAGCACAAATAAAATACTGTTTGGATCCAAAGAATCAATACAGTAGAAAGGTAGAAGAAAAAAAACAGATCTAAGCATGTCCAAGAACTTTAAGAAATTAATGAAGAGGGCATCACATCTCCCTGCTTAAAGAACTCACTCATACATTAAGTGGACGAGAATGCATATGATAGAATATTAAAAGCTATGTAGGAATCATCTTAAAGTCTGCATTTACCGCAAAGATCAAGCACAAGAATACTGAAGTATTTAAATGTACTGTGTGCAACTAAGTCTCCATCAGAACTTAGCAAATCATATGATCCTTCTGGCGGGAAGAACCGATAAAATGTGTGGGTGGTATAGGATTTTCCTTATCTGAATGATAAACTGTGTGATTTAACATAGCTACATTCCTGTATAAAATACAGTATATATAAGGAGTTTCAGCCTTTCATATCTGCTACTAACTTTGTGAATAATTCCAGCAGGTACCCTGCTCTTTCTTGCCTAACTGTCCTTTTTGCTTGGTTGGCTGCCAAGGGATGACCTACCTCTTCCTCTTCCAGTCTTTTCAAAGAGTCACCTGCAAACTTAATGTATTGGGTCATCAAGGTCACTAAGGCAGTGTAAGAAGTCCGTAAATCCATGAACTGTAGAGAAACAAACGGGGAAGAGGGAAAGGGAGAAGACAGGGAAACACTCCCATTAACCTTCAAAGAAGTGATAAACACTACTCTAGCAACTTATCCCAATTATGATTTCAAAACCCTGACTGGAGAATCCAAAGTCCTAATTTTGATTCCAAAGTATTGAATGTCATCAACAGGATGCACTTGCACAAAAAAATCCTAAGGATCTATAAGGAGAAGAAACAGAAACAATGTTTTGACTTCACAGTGATTTGATTCTTCCCCCCTCTAAGAACAGGTTATAAGAGGTACAAGCACTGCTGGTCACTGTTTCTCTAACAGTTACCAGGAAGACAGATTTATTCTTCCTACCCAAATGAGGCTGATTTGCCTTGGAATCTGTCAAAATGTCAGATTTGCTAAGTTTTACCATAGCAACAATGAAAACTCCTCCTGTTTACTGTGATCAAGATCCAGCCCAGAGATAGCTCTACACAGTTTTACTGAGATGCATTTCTCATATAGCTTTTTATAATTTGGAGGACTTCAGTTCATCAACAGCAGCCTCGATATCTATATATTATATACTGCACAACAGAATATTTAGCATATCCCATAGCTATAGAGAAACAATAATCTTGCTTAGGTCACCCTAATTAAGTCATTAATAAATCCTAAACCTCATTCTTGTGTTTACTCCATTTTAAGGAAAGAATTAGAAAAACGTATTTTCCCACCATAAATAACCCATTTACCTCTTGAATAATGAAGTCTGATGAGCTTTGCATTCTTCGGCGTTTCACCGGAGATTTCTGTTGGGAGTCAACCATAGCTCTGTAGGTCATAGTCTGCAACTCATAGTCCTGTAAAAAGATAAAATACAAAAAATTATTTGCATTCCACAGGATATGGACACTAAAAAAAAAAAATTATACTTTAAGTATAACATTATTTATTACCTTTACAGCAGCTGAGTATTGTTCTGAATACTTCTGGCATTCGTCTATTTTGCTTTGCTTCATTTCAATCTCAGAAACCAGCATCTGAAAAACACAAATCCACATCTTCATCTTAAAATGTTATTTTTATTGCTATTATTATTAGCATTTCCACTTTCTCTAACATCAAGAATCTTACATAATATCCTCATTTCCATGTGTATGCAAGTAATTATATGTTCAAGCCTTTGTCCTGAGTTTTGTCAGCCTTACAGTACAACAGAAGTAAAAAATCCCAGCCAGGCTTAACAGCAGGTACGTGAACTTAAAATCAGGAATATAATATCTTGTGCATAATAACTTTTTATTCTGTCTCTTTTTTAAGCTGCATTTCCTTCCCAAAGGAGATAGCTGTTGAGTTTAGCTCTGCTTCCATGAAAATACTTCTATGTTCATAAATACCAAGAACAGTGCTGGATAAAAAATGATGTGGTAAGGAGAGACCAGAATTTTAGGCAGTCTTTAAGGTTTTGCTCTTCTTGCAGATTTAAGAACTGAAACAATCTGATCTATAAAATGGCAAGAGTCAGTGATTCATATATTCATGGTGTTAGCTGCATTATAAACATAAAGCCATAAAAGCTGGTGATGACTTGGAATGTTACAGTTAAGGGTTGAGGGATATAAGCACCTCCTATCAAGAAATAAGACTGACATCACTGGGTTAAACGGATATTTTAATTACTGGTTCATTAGAGCACTGCTTTCCTACAGTGAGATCCCTTTCATACCTTATGTTGGTTCAGCTGCTTAGCCAATGCTTTGCTATTTTCCGGATGGATTTCTTGAATCTTTCGCTGAGTTTCTTTCACTTGTTGAATCCAAGTGTCCAAAGAATTGTAAGTATCTCTGTAATCCTTCAGAGACTTATTAATAACTTCTAAGTCACGCAACCTGATTTTATTTTAGAAGATAAACCAAAGAGGAAAAGACGAATATTAAAGAGAAAAAAGGTACAACACAAGGCAAATACAGCTTCAAAGGCTGCGGATGACTTCGCTCTGCTATAGCTCACACTATAAACATACGAAAATGACACTAACTAAACAGTAAATTAGCTTCTCGAACACCAAGATTCCCGGCTTGATGAAGCATTTTTGTGTGTCATAAATGACACGCAGGAGAAACCCTAGTAAGAGCAGAACCTCTGCATGTGTCCCTCATTAGGGAGCTGAACTGCTTGAAACTCTGTAAGCACAGGAAATCTCAAATGAGAGGCAGGGCTCTGCAACAGCAATTAACTGTTACAAGAAGTGAGAATATTTCAAATGTGACCTACGTGAATCAAGGAGGAGTGTGCTGTGCTGGAGTTTAGTAGTTTACCACACTCTCTGTGCTTCCCACAAAACAACAGGAGTTACACCAAAACTGAATATTCTAACGCACTAAAGCAATTGACCCTCTAAGTCCATTTTTAACCTGAAGAGAGTGCTGTTTTCCCTGAAAGTGGTTTCCATAGCAATGAGAATACTGACATGTTTTCTTTCTTGAGCCTTACACTGGTACTTCAAAAATCATATAAATATGACCACTCCAAAACACAGCAGGATAAACATATATATTGAACAACTTTTTACAGTATGACTTGGAATGAATACTTTTAATCACTACTGCTGTTCTCAAGATACCAAAAAGAGACTGAAAAATAGAAAGCAAAGGAAACTGTATTGCTCAGGTTTCATACTTAAGCATGTTTTGAAGCTAATAACCACGGAAAAAAACGAAAGGAACATGATAATTGCAGCCAATATTTGTACATACTTTTTGTATAATGATCATCAGTGTCAAATTTTTAGGAAGCAGCAAAATGAACATTTGCAGAAAGCAGTTTGTTTACAGCTCCATGCTGCAACTACCACAATCTGTCCTATTCACACTAGAAGCCACCATGTATTAACAGTCATTTTTCAGCACGTTCTATTTGGGAGAGAGTCCTGTGAGGAGAGCACGTGGTTCATATTTGCCCTCTTAGAAAATAAAGACACTTCAGTACCTCATAAAACTACTGTTTTATGATTCAAATTTTATCATGCTATCAAATGATGAAAAATCTGAGGTGGATTCAAAGCTAGCCATTCTGCAGTCACCTTTAAATCAGATAGCTTTGGCCCATTTTCCTTTTAACTCCCAGCAATGTTAAACAGAGAACACTAAACTAGTTAATTACAAGTGAATAACTTGAGCATTGCACCTGAAGGACACTCACTCCTTAGAAAAGGAGGATAAAAATTTGAAAGGATGTTGTGTGAACTCTTACATCATCAGGACTATCTGTGATGCCCTTGTTCAGGCTATCTATAATGACAAAAGACTTTTAAATTGACTTTAAAGAAATAAATTCAGGCTGCATAGTACAGACTTCCTTAACTTGCCCATACTTTTTCACTCAGTTTCTACTGTTCTGTTCTCTTCTCTGAAACAGAATTTCAGAGACTGAGGGAAAATGAATTTCCAGGAACATCATGTAAGGACATCTCCTCTAGAATTCCAGGTAGGTGTGTTCTGCTGTATCTGCACATCTGTGTAGGTGTGTGCACTTGACTACCATTCTCCCATATCATCATGATATCTCAACTGGATATTCAGGCTGCATGAAAACTGTTGCACACGAAGAGAAAATACTGGCAAGCTACAGACTTCCAGACTTAGCACTTAAGTAATTAAAAGCAAGTTAACATGAATCCAATCATAACTGATGAATCAGCTCATTAGTTTAGCCTGTCAGAACTAATTAGGTGGATAAGCAGATGGTATTTCCATAGGAGAGCAAGTCATTTCTGCAGGATTTTTTTTGATTTTTTTTTTTTTTTTGAAAGAAAAGAGATAATTTATCTCTACAGCACCTGAATAAGCTGTAAGCAAATAAAGTTTCTAGATCTTGTTAATCTTCTGGTACGCAAAAGTCACAGATATTTCCTGTGGAAAAGTAAGACAATGACATCCAAAACACAGAAAATGTATGAATATTAACAGTAGCACATTTTACAAACCATTCAGAAAACTCTTCTGACCTATTTTAACATTCACTTCTGATTGTTTTTCCTCAGTAATAACAAAACCAGCATAAAACATGAACAGATTGTAAGAAAAAGTTATACAAACCTGTTTTCAATTTGAGTATGAACGTTTTGCCACCTCTCAGCTAACTGATCGACCTTTTCTTTATGCCAGTCAAAGTCAAGATCACGTTCCTTGTGCATTTTAAACATCTGGTCACTGATCATCTTTGCCTTCTGCAGTTCATCCTCTAAGGCATGGAATACTTGTCTGTTCTCATCTACTTCAGATCTCCATTGCTAGTATGTAATAAATGATAAAATGTAAATAATTCCTAAATTATGACACATTTTTTTAATTAGTATTTTACCTGAGTAAAATGTACAAATGAATAATAATAAAAAAATGTTTAAATTATTTTTTACTTCTGGCTGATTAAATGCTGGAATAGTGCCAGAATGGGTCTGAAGCAACTAGTTAGCTAAGAACTGCAAAATCATTTTAATTTAACAGCATCCCCCCACAACGCACACATCAAAACACAAACAGCAAATTAACACACTTATCTTATAAACTACAGCTTTCAAAAAAACTGTTAGGTAGATGCCAATCATTCTAACTAATTAAAAAAACATTACTCATCGTTTGCAATATTAAAATGAGCTGCATACAGCACACAAAAAAAAAGCTGAATTTCAGTCTTATCCCTTCTCAAAGCCATCTGCCAAACCTCCTAGGAATCCCTGACTAGTATGGCAGTAGCACGAATGTTATTGTGGCCACATTTATGTAATAATGTATTTATGTTGCCTTAAGCATGTTGCCTTTTGAAGCAACAAAAAAAAATAACTTTTACTGCAGCATTACCAGGTGCCACTCTCAGAAGTCCTGACACTCCAAGGCATTTCCTAACCACAGGAATGGGGATTCAAATTATCCAATTCTTAATGCTCCAAATCTGTCAGTCCTAACACAGACTCTCCAAACACATAAGCCAAATTTTTATATACTATACAGTATAGCTTAACCAAAACAGGTTTACAGGACAGTTCCTATTATTTTTTTATTTGCCCACGAAAAGGCACCAGCCAACTCTTACCTTTAATGTACCCATCAGATTTTCAATATTGTTTTTGTCAGCCGTTACTGCCTCTTCTTCACACAACTTGGTTTCATAGAGTTTTACTAATGATTCTGCTCCTTGGGTGTTCCTCAGCACCAAATTCACAGATTTTAACCTGAAAAACAGTAATCTCCTGTTAGCTGAACCATCAATTACAACATTCAACACACTTGTGGTTTTCAGCCTTTTCATGTCACAGGATATCCCTTTATACAACGCTAACATGTTATCTATCTCCCTTCTCCTTGATCAGCATTAGCCATTTATATAGAATTTATTTTGAAGAGAAAACCGCAAATTTAAACAATGTGTGACTTGACACAGACTATTACATACTTACTTATCTATGTAAATGGAAGACATGGAATAAACTTGGTTCATGTTCTGAATGACAACACTGAGTTCAGAGCGCAGAGTAGGGACTGAAGGTGAACCAGCAGCTTGACTGAAAAACTCTTCACATTTATCCGTGATGACTCCCAAGTCGTCCTTCAGTCGATCCAGTTCTTTCCTCAGGTTCTGTAGAATGAAAGGGCATTGACAGTGCTTTTATGTTATGTCAACCTGACGTACACTCTACGTATCAGTACAGGTTTCCTCTCCTTTGCTTGTTTCATGTGGACATCATTAATATTTTTTTTAAAGAATGCATGTTTAAGAGAGAATCTAACAGAATATATATTTATTGTAATTTTTTTGTCTCACAAGCACAAGCTTTGACTCTTCCCTTTTCAAAGTGCACCGCAAACCTTCCTGGCTACGCTCGTAACACCTGGACACATTTGTTTTAAAATACCACACTTTTCCTATGTAAAACAGTCTTTCTCAAAGCCTCACCTCTTGCTCTGAAATCCTAAACACACTTTCGTGTAGATCATCCCTCTCCATTGGGGTTCGGATCTGCCGTATTAACCGCTCCTCACAACTCTCCAGCCGTAGTCTGATATTTCTGACTTCAGAGATGTAAAGATTGTAAATGGATTCTTCCTGCTCCTCTGTTGAAAGACACAAGGCACATGTTAGCAAATGCAGCCATCATGTCTTTTTCACAATGTCTTATCATGGAACACATTCTAAAGTCACCATTCTACAAGTCTTTTCATGACTGGCTGAAACTCCATCAGTTACCATAGGAATTTTGGCTATAAGGTAAATTTTAGGAATTTGGGGAAATCTAGTTATTATTAGATCACCTCCTCACATGGAAAAGTTAGCATGTCTTTGACCATTCATCCCAGGCACAGACATCGCCCCTATGCAGACACTGCTAAACTTACTGATTGATTCTTTCAATCAGATGATATGATGTACGATGCTGCAGTAACCCTCTAGGGCTTTTTGTTTGGTTTTTTTTGTTTGTTTGTTTTTTTAAATTGTATCTTTCAGATGCACAGGGTAACACATCTTTTCTTACGTACAGTGAACTATGCTACTGCAGCAATGACCTTTGCACTACCATATTTCCTTTAAGTCATTAGTTACTTGAGAGTAAATCAGAACCAGTATTTTAAGCTTTCTGTTCTTCAGAGTTAAAACACAGTAACTACAGGCATTCTGTGAAGCTGGAAAAGTATCTAGGACACTTCCATTGCTTTAACAGTGTGAAAAAAAGTTCTAATTCTGTAATGAACTCAACAAAGTAATCAAGCTGCATTTCAACTTTCAAAACCAAGGCAGGCATGACTAAGCAGAGAGCTGTAATGCACAGAACAAATTCCTGGGTGCAGAATTTTTTGTAGCACTCTGTATACTAAGTGACACATCAATACTTTTACATAGCCATACATATACAACGGTAAACTTAGAGCTTCTGTACAATTCAAGTGTGCACAACGTTAAAAGGATGACTGTCTGTCGATAAGAACTGGGGCATTAACAATATTAATATGGTAAAATGGTTAATTCACTAGAGCTTGTATTCAAAGCAAGGAGTAGGTATTGCGGAGATAGTACACTGAGCTTGTATGCAGCTGCAGGAACTACAGTCTCTTGTGAGGGCATCTTTCTACTGTTCTCAGCAAGTTTTCACCTCTTTCTGCAGACTTCAGAAGCTCTTGATAGTATTGCTTGCAAACATTAACTTCCCTTTCCAGCTCTGCCATATCGGAGCTTGTAAAGATTTTGGACTCCCGGCTATCTTCCACAAAATCATCGAAGCGGGACTGCAAGTTGCTCAGAACCTGCTGATGTTCACCTGGCAGCATCGTCTTTATCTGCAACAGATTATAAACCCACGGCACAGTCAGCAATGATGCACCACTCACAAATCACATCACTCTGATGTTTTTTATCAATAAAAAAAAACCAATATTGACCAATTGCTAAAATGGTAAAGTCAAAGAATCAAGGTTCTGAAAGCTTGATATTCCTAAGCCAGAATCCACTAATCCTTTTCCATCTCCAGTGCTAGAATTGGGCTGTGTTAAGCCAAGCCTACATCAGACACCATTTCTTCACCTAATGCCACATAGCAACAAGCAAGCAGCCAACACATCATACAAGTAGGGACACCAAGAATTATCTCAGATTCCTTCTTTTCAACAGCAACAGTGGGGAATTAGGAGTGAAAATGTTACTTTAGGTATTGCAAATATTATTGCAACAGTTTGTAGACAGACACAACTACCTAAAAGGAGGTTGTTGGTCTCTTCTCACAACTTACTAATGACAGGACAAGAGGAAATGGCCTCAGGTTGCACCAGGGGAGGTTTCGATTGGATATTAGGAAGAATGTTGCAGAGTGGCCACTGCCCAGCTATTTCCACAAGGGAGATGAGGACTGCTGCAAATTGCTGAGGACAGGATATTCTGGAAAGCGTAGCCTGTGACTTCCCAGCAGGTGGCCAACTGGCCCTTCCACACACAGCACATACCGATGCAACGTTGCCAGCTCGAACAGCTTCAATTTCGTTTGTCAGGTAATGCCAGGACACCACACTCTTCATGTTCACGTGTGACTCGTGCCAAAGGGCCAGAACATTCTGAAACTGCTGTTCAATCCTGAAACATGAAAAAGACTCCAGCTCAAGATCAGAGTAACAGATGACAAGGGGGAAAAAACACATTAGATGTTGTTTTAACCCAAGCTTCATATAAATGATTTTAAAAAGAAAATGGATGGGTTTGTTGTGTCCCTACCTGTGGGCTGTATCTATTGCTTCTTTGTTTGGTGGAGGAACTGTAAAGCATACAGATGGAACCATGGCCTCATTACCACTCAGGCTAATGACTTTCCATTTAGCACGATGGGAGTTGTTTGCTAGCACACACTCATCGTCTTTGTAAATAGTTATCTAGTGTTAACAGAGAAGCAGAATAATTTAATGAGCTAAGCGTTACAAAATAGTTCTACAAAGCACTTCTGCAAATGTCAACAAATAGGCAACAGAGCAACAAAAACAATGTTCAACACAAGGATTTGCTCTTGTTTACTAGGGTGGAAGAAATTTAGATCCCAGCGTTCTTCAGGAACATGGTAATTAATGAAACTTTAGCTGAATTCTCACGTCTGTAATTGATTTGAAGAAATTCAAGTTTCTAACCTCAATTTGTCTGTAGTCACAGATGGCTTTAATTGGGATGGATGTTTTGAGTATACAGTCAGGGTTCCTTGGTTTCAGCTGAATTATTGCCTTTGCTCTCCCCACAAGGCCTGCTACTGTGCTCTTATACTGCAAGAGTTGTTCTTTTTCTTCCTAAAACAGTTAAGAAAAGAATACATCATAAGAGATGGCCAGAATACAATGCTCCTTTTTTAATCCTGTTAAGCTTTTCTTTTCCTCACTTCTTTTACTGTGTTTCTTAGAAGTAACACATTTTACAAGAACAAAGTCTCTTTCTGAAGCCACTGTTTCCCACAATGTCTGGTATTGTAAAGATAGAGAAACAAAACTGTAGTTTAAAGCTATGAAAAACAGTCATTACACATGGACAGATGCAATTATTTAATTAACAGTTCTAAAAAGTTTCTAAAAAGGAATAATTTTAACACACATTTTATATCCAACTATAGTCTACACATCTTGTTTAACTGTAGCATTAATAGCATCCCTGAATTCTTACCATGGACTCCTGGACAAGGTCTTCCAGCCTATGAAGGCCACTTGACCTATCACAACTATATTTTCGGTATATGGTATCTTTCAAATTTTTTAAATATTCCATCGCTTCTTTGGCATCACTGAAAAACTAGGATGAGATAAATATTTGGGTTATTTTTAAACAACCTAAAGAGTATACTCACAACTACACTATGAAGTTTTCATTAAGTGTTATCTTTTTAAAAATAATCTTTTCTAGTAGCTTGAAGTGACCACTGCACCACACATACTCCTCATGATCTTATCTAAATGTACTCTTCAAGAAGGCACATATCCTAACAGCAGTTATTGTCAGTACTATCTACATGCAAAATTAATTCAGCAGTTTTTGAACCTTAGTTAGTTCCTGTTCATACAACAGAAATTTTCTGAAGTGATTCTTGTCTTCTCCAGTGTCCACTGTGCAAAAAAACCCTAGTAACACTGTGGGAGCATGGCACATCATCTAATGAGTGCACGTAATAAATGTCAATTCTACAACTACTGTGAGAGAGCAACTAGTAGTTTTGGTGGAATGTTTTGACTATGGACAAAACTTAAACCATTTCACATTTTTATTGATTTACTTTCTTACCTCAAAATATGCAGCATTTTCTTTCAAATGTTGTTCAACACAGTGACACAGCTGAAGAATCCAGCTCCACTGTGTCTGCATTGCAGCTCTATAAGCCTTCAAGGAAGAGAGATGCATTTTACAAAAGGCAATGAAATGTAAAACGTCACAGAATTTAGAAAATACAAAAGTAATGCAGCAAACAAATATCTAAACCAAACCTTCTCACCCAGGAAAAGGAAGCTGCAGCAAGGAAAATCCCAACTAGGCGTGAGAAAAAAAACCTGTCACTACAGGAAAACTTGCCCAGAGGGGCTGTGAAATCATCATCCTCGGGCACGTCCAGAATTCAAACAAAACCCTGACACTGCTTTACGCATGGGATGGACTCTGTCTCCTGAGGTTTCCCCAGCCTAAGCTCATCTACAATCCTGTGCCTCTATTTACTCAACCAAAAGAGCTGAGTTCTAGCCTGGATACAAGTCAGATATTAAAGCAACACTGAATACACAATAAAAGTAATTAATCGGGACTTGCAGCAATGTATAATGTGCCACAGCTGCACAGGAATTCAGAGAACGCAGCCCTCCCTCTGCCGTCAGCAGGGTGCTGCGGCCAGATGCACTGCAGGGCTGCTCCCCAGCAGAGGGAACCCTCGGCTTTGTGAAATCAGCCTCACGTCCCAATTTTTTCAATTCCATATGATTCTCAGGGAATTCAAAAGTTTTTCCATTGGCTTCAATGAATTTCAAACTGATGCATTAATGCATCGATTCTTCTGTAGAGGAGGCAGGGGTTTCTTTTTTCCTTTCTTTCTTTTTAAATATCCCAAAGGAGCATCACTGCAGACATCACAACCTGCATAGTCATCTTCACTGCAATGGGCTGATTTTGTAATATGTATATTTAATATAACCATATATTAAGTATATTACATTGATAAGAACCCACTAGAACAGCATATAGTTTTACAGAATTCCCCACATTACACAAAAAGTAATTTATTATTCAAAGTAAATGTTTTCTTCAACTTTCCAATTTACACAGACAAACTAAGTGAGCTGAAGAACCACAGAAATCCATCCTCTCTGGTTTTATTCTTATACAATAAACCAACTCTTTATTGTTTCCATTTTTGCCACCCACTGTCTGTATTTACTCTTTCCTTGAAGATCCACAGGGGAGAAATGTTTTACATTCTCCTTTGGAACCTTGTTATGACACTACAACAGCTACAATAAATTTTCTGTAAACTCTTTACCTATAATACAGAGCTTGACTCAAGCCTGAAGTAAATCATATCACCTGGTCACATTTTTAACATCCAATTTTCATAATGCACTGACAAATGAGTTATGAAACCAACTCTAAACCATAATAGGAACCCATACATATAGTAAGTGACTAGAAAAAGATCTACTGAACCTTCTTTCAGTCCAAGAGAAGAGAAACCACACAAGGACTGTTCTGTGCCCTCAGCTTGTCAATGCAATTTTTATCAATAGCTCTAGAGGGTACGTGCATCATCAGAACCATCTCTACAGACCAATTCCCAAAATTTTAATTGTAGACTTTATGGGGCTTTCATCTAAGAAAACAAGACATAACCATAACTTTACAGAAGTGCTTTTATTTTTTGGAAACTGGAAGACAGATGTAAGAGAGATGCTGAAGAGGGAAAAAAAAAGACCCAATTGTTCGGTCCTGTTGTTTAATTTCCTATGAGTTAGCACTTCCCTTATTTTCCCTCAAAATCCAAGGTCTGTTAAATCACAAATCTATTTTTATGTTTGTGTGCTATTTTTACTAACTTACCTCAATGGTTAGTCTGGCTGGGTGATTTTCAAGAAGCAATTGCTCAGCTACTTCTTGCACCGATTTAATAACAACTTCTTTTTGATCAAGTTCTCTCATTAATTCCTTTTTTCCAGACAAGGAAAAAAAAGAAGGCTTTAGAAATCTGTTAAATTCTTAATGAGGATTTAATTATTCCCTCTGGATTATACTAGCAATACATACGGCATGGTATTCTTTTTTTCTCATTATATTGGGGTTTCTCTCACTCCAGTCATACGCAACCTCTTCCTCTTCTTTTTCGTTCAGCCAGATGAGCTCTCTAGTAGCACGAGACACAAAATTGTGAAGAGTATCTAGATGCCTTTCCTGATTCCTTGATGTGTTCTTTATTAAAATAGAAAATTACAAAAATCAGAATTTAAAACTCATCCCATATCAAAGACAACATAGACTGAAAAGCTGAACATCAAAGAGGCATGACAAACTTACCAGGAGTTTTGAATACTGACTTTCCAGCTTGTGCAACTTTTCTGCATAACTGAGTTTAAGAGGGGCTGTCATTTGGATCTGTATGTGGTACATGAGGTCAAAAGACAACAAAAAGGTTAGGTATGTTAAACTATTAGATCTCCCAATTTCATGTAATCTACAGATGAGAAGTAAAACTAAGACCGTGAAACCCAAACACAGTTCTAAAATTCAACTTTAGCTTATGGATCACTCAGTAAGAAAGCAACCAAAGAAACAAAGACCGCAGTGCTGTACCTCACTGATTTTAGCTTCTTTAAGGCTGGACTCAAATTCTTCAATAGCTTTGTGGACATTTTTATGGTTTTCTAAATGGCTTTCAACACTTGGTAAATCTGAACCCCATTCTGCTCGATCAAGTTGCACCTTACAGACAAGAAGGAAAAGTTAGGCATGATCTACAAGGAGTAAATGTGACTACTGGAAACAGACTGTTTCTGTACAGATTGCTACCTGCATTTCTTCTACCCAGTCCAACAGGTCTTGGACAAATTTCATGTTCACCTCTTCTTCTGTTAAATTCTGATCCACAAAAGCTGATTTCATAAGCGGTTTTCTGATTTGCATCAGTTTGAGTGTTTGCAAAGTCCCACTGTCTACTCCTGTCACATAGCTTTGAATTAACCGTGGTGGGACACCAGGTGTGTAAGTGGGAGTGATGCTTGGTGTCACTCTGGAAGTAAGACCTGATGAAAGTCCAGATGTCAAGCTGGAAGAAGTCAAAGCAGGTGTTAAGCCTTGGGTCATTGCAGCATTTAATTCAGGGGTTAGGTTTGTTGTAAATCCTGAGTTTAGGCTTTCAGTTATTCCTGATATCATAAGCTTTGTTTGCTCTGCTGTTAGTGCATGCCTCTTGTTGTACACAGAAGAATATTCAGTCCGTATGGCCACCAGTTCATCATTAAGTTTTGCAATCCTATTGAAATAAAATACATAAACAAATTATTGCAATGAATGCTTAAGTTTTATCATGCTGTACCAAAGAGCAATATGAATTCACATCATCTCTTACATCTTAGTTGTACTTCAATATTTATAAATAAACATTTACATCAGGAAGTATAGTGTAAGTCAGCTTGTTACTTCTATAAATACAGATAATAGAAAAGGAAATCAGGCAATGACCAGAAAATCAGCATGGTATGGGTACTAGCATGAATAACACAGAATTCCAAGGAACAGTGTGCAAAGCCCGTGTGTTACAAGAAACTACATGTAGTAGCAGATCAAATGCAATTCATTGCCAAGCAGCTGCTATGTGCTTGATATTACCAAGGAGTCAATTCTTCACAAAACCAAATTATGCTGTTCAGATGTCTTACTGCCAAGTCTGTGCACACTGCCACACATACTAATGTTACCCCATCTATTACCTCTTAAGACACCTACAGCTATCACCAGAAATGGCGCTTCCATTTTGAAAATCCAAGTTAGTGAATTTTAAAGGCATTTTAGGTGCAACAAAATATGCTAACATCTTTACATTCAGATACATACTGAACATCAAAGTCAAATTCTGGCAAATGACTTAATTTTCACAAACGAGTACAAACAGCTCCTCTTGTCTTCAGCAACATTTTTGGACATGCAGCCACCGGAATATCTGATAAACTTTATTTGGGTGCCCAGTAACAGACTGGGAAGTTTATCCATAGACGAAGATTTGAAAATGTTGTCCATAATGGGTATCCACATTTGGGACATTTATTTATTCACATAAATACACTGTAAGTACCTTTGCACAAGCTGGTTTGCCTGGTAGTATTTTCCATCAGTAAGGATTTGGGCATCAATCACTTGTTGGCGGAGAAGGTTCTCACATTCAAGAAGATACCCAGCTATCTCTGCTTCATGTTGGAACTGGAGCCCTGATTCTAGTCGTTTGGTGTCCTGAATAAATAAGAGAAAATCCTTAAGCACTGCAGCTAAACGAAAGAGAAATGAGCTGTAAGAAATCCTAACTTTTTTGTAAAAATGCTGATCTTGAAACTATTGTGAAGCATTTTATCTAACTGCCAGCAACAACAACAAAAAAAATGCAACAGAACCACTCTAGGCAATTTTTGGTATTTTCTTGAAGAAATGTAAAATTAAAAATAACAGCATAATGAAAATAAAGGTAGTAGCTCCTAAGTATGCACTCAAAAGACCTGAAAAAATTATTTTAAGTAGCCATTCCAGTGCAGTAAATTCATGAACACAGACAAGCAAAATCACCAACTGACTTACAGACTGGAGAGCGCTCTGGGCAAGTGTCAGTTTGTCCTCACAGCTCCGGCTGTCCCGCTGAATTCTGTTTGCAATCTGCTGCAGCGTGTCCAACCTAGGTGATCCCAGAGCATTCCAGGAAAATAAGTATTAATGTTATCTATATTGGCTACACATGTTGCTTGACTTTAAAAATATACAAACAGCATCTAACGCAGAGCACAAGTACATACGCCGAGTTACCTGTTTCCTTCTAAGGTGCCATCACCAAAGCTTATACAAGATTTAATCATTGTGGGACCACAATTAACAGAAAGGAAATTCTCGTTAGAGTCAACACTGGTCCGAGCACTGGTACTGCTGCTGAACAGTGAATCGCTGCTATGGTAGCTGTAGCTACTGCTATGCATTCTTCTACCCAGAGCACAGTCCTGGCTCTTCACATTTGCTGAAAACTGAAAAGATGAAACTCCTGCAAAATGTCCAGCTTCTAGGGATGAAATTTCACTACTGGCTTTTGAAACACTTAGCACTCCTTTAAATAGGCTTCAGGACGCATAATCAAAACCCAGCAATTAATATCTGTCAGCTCTTCAAAGGATTTTACCTGGGGCTACACATGCTACCTTGCTCTTGGCTTCCCTACCTTGCGTTAGAGCTTTGCAAGTACAGACTAGACAGCAGCATTTGGGCGTCTCTAGGAAACAGACATACCAAATATTTCAAGTGTCACTAAATGTCTATAAGCCAAATAAGAACTTAAAGAAGTCTTTGTAGTGTTTCTCAGACTCTTCAAGAAGAAGTTTCAAAAAGGAGGGAAGTGAGAACGCCATGCTCCACAGCAGAGCACAAAACACCTCCCGGCTGGGCTGACTCCTTTTCCTTCAAATGGCACTGCACAGTACAACTTGGGGAATATAATAGGTAAACAACTCCTACCAATGTAACTTGAGACAACTGTACAACATTCAACCCACCATCAGGACTCCACTGTCCAAGCTTGCATGTTCACTAGCTGCCCTGTCCCACTAATCTGTCCTCCTGCAAATCTCCCTTCAGTTTTCTCCACACTCAGAGCTAACTGCTTCTTGCTGCTCTGACCACAAAACAAGAAAGGAAAAGCTGGTCACTACCCTGAAGTTTATGTTTTAACTCAGAATTTAGGGGGTCTTTTCAGTATTTCACCCCTGGCTTTTAGGACCTCCTGAAAAACCACACCCACACCATGAGATGACTGTGTTTACACAGAAGAGCACAGCAAAGCCACAGG
>NW_008592975.1:9401-52283 GCF_000691845.1 Merops nubicus | reverse complement strand
ATGCCAAACTCCTTGTTTTGCAAAGCAGAGCTCAGTTTGGCACTCTCTTCACTGACATCACATTCATTTTGATCCCATACACCGATCTGGCCACCACGTTGTTTATCAGTGTAGATACCTTCCGATGTCTTCATCAGACTTGCAGTCAAGTTTTAGTACTTGCCAAATTTCAGTATTAGCCGAGGTCACATTTTTGCCACAACCAAATCTCACCCCGAGAGCTGTATTGACACCTTGTATTAGTGAGATGCACTAGTAACCAAGACAACAAACACGGATCAAGTTCTTGTGTCCAGATCAACCAACAATTTTAACTTGATTGCTAAGCCAGAATCACTTAACTCTTCTCCCATTTTACAGTGACCACCACCATACGATCTGTCACTTTAAATGTGTTTACCAATCCTGGAATACAGGAAGGAGTTTCTGTTTCTTTACCTATGCTCTGAATAAAATTAACAGCCCATCTGAATGAAAAAGAAACAAACTGATGTCATTTACAGACATTCTCACCAAAGACAACCCAGCTTTCTGCAAGTACTAGTAGAATTTTTTTTGGCAGGCCCTAACTTTGCTTTTGGCAGATCAGGATAGATTAACCCGTAAGATCTAGCAGGCTGTAATTCTGCTGCTGCTTTCCAGCATTCTGCTTGGCATGGGGGGGGACAACTTTGTATTCCTCTCTAGGAACTTCAACACCTCTCACTAAATCTGCCGCTTCAGTCATGCTCTTGCTTTTGTAAGCACGACATATTTAAATCAACACTGCCTATCTTTAGGATCTTCTCTGACTAAAATCTGTCTTTCTGAGGAATTCCTACACAGCGGTCTGGATTCTTTACACCTCATTTCAGGTATGCAAAACAGATACAATGATCACTTTGCTGGCACTAGAAAGTCCGTGCTAGGATTCTCTAGATGGCAATTCAGATCTAAGGTGTCTCCTCTTGTGGACACTTAAAGTTAAGCAGAATGAGTCCAGACCCAGGTGTCTATATGCACCTGCAGGCAGAAGCCCAGACTTAGGAGTTAAATAAAAGGGTTGTTAAATTAATGAATTTACTTAGATTAAAATTAACAGTAGAACCTGTGTCTGCCACAGAACTGAGGTACCACTGCAAAGCAGAAAAGCTCTAAGACTGCATCAAGATTTTTAACACATTCAGTATGTTCCTATTGATGTACAAAACAGTGTCTCACATTCTGCTGCCATAGAACACTACTAGGAACTTTGCATGTCTGAATGCTTTGTGCTCTCAAGTACAACCAACTTAAAAAACCTCGGAACAGGACGTTAGCCTACAAAGCTGTGCTCAATCCTTTCCATTTCACATAAAGAAAGGATCCTTCTATGGAATCAAGTCCAAGTGAGACAGCGAAGTGCTATGAGCCTAGCTCTGTGTAACTTTACAAAGAAGGCAGCTGTATTTGTGTTTAAGTGCTTTGATGATCTGAGACATGGATATCATTCATCATGACCTTCTGAGGCCATCAAAGTTATTTCCACCTGGACCTGCTTCTATGAAGCAGGTAAAGAATTCAGGTCTTGATCAAAGGCAGAATTACTTCATCTAGAAAAATAATGCAGATGTTATCATGGAAGATGACATTTACAATTTCCATTAGGGGTTAAAACAACAGAAAATATCTTAACCAGGCATGCCAAACATTCACTAGTGTACCTCTCCAGTTCAGGCCGAAGGGTCCTCTCTCTTTCCAGCATGGCAATAATAAGCTTTCCCCATTCTTTTTCTATATCATTTGGATGGTAGCCTTGAGGAAGTTTGATGCGTCCAAATTCTATCCAGACCTTAATAATTCATACATACTTGTTATTTTAAGCCACAGAAAGGGGATTCCTATACATTTCAATGCATGTTAAAACTTACCTCTAGTAGTTTATATAGGTGTTTAATTTTTGATTTATCTGTTTCCTTTGGTGGAATGTCTGTTTCTTTAAACTGTAAATACTGATTATAAAGTGCCTACAGAAACATAAAAACCATCGTCAGTTTTCACTTCCGGTGACTACAACCTTAGTCTCTAGAGCCTCTCCTCATATCCTTCATAAGCTTATGTTCTTACACTCTTCTACTTGAGTTCCACAAAAAACAATCAGTGACAAGCTAAAGATTTGCTTTTGATTATTCATACGTTAGTAATGTATTTATTGTACTTTGAAAAGGTTAAGGAGTAACACTGTTGATTTGACTGTATAAATCAACAAGCACTTCTATTTGTTCAAGCATGCTCTGAGCCAGTCAGATAAAATGTCATTCCAACAAGGAGTTTAAGACACCACACCTCACCTTCAATTCCACAGGATTATTGGGAAAAGTTCTGTCAGACATTGTTGCAACATGGTGTCTGATCCACTGCATGAGGTAGTTCACCATATTCTGATATTCAATCCATTTGACTTCAACATCCTACAAAAGCACAACCCAGATTACAGATCAGAGGAAAAAATTTGAGCTCACTTTTGCTTAATCTTTGAAGTATGAGGTCTTTACACACAAGGAAAAGAGATTTCTAAACCTGCAATTCTGAAACAGTATTTACTCGCTCATTACAGCTCGCTTAAAGCTTCCAAACATATGATTTCACTCTACAGTTTTGATCCCAAGTAATTTCACTTAAACCACAAAGTTTTATAGTTTAATACACTCAAAATTTATAAGAATTAGAGAGGTACAATTTATAGGTCCATGACTGAAAAGTAAGAACTTTCAAAGAATCACAGAATGGTAGGGGTTGGAAGGGATGTATGGAGATCTTCTAGTAGTTGGGTCTAGATGGGTTTTGAAAGTTTCCAGAGAAGGAGACTCATCTTTCTCCAACTTCAGCTATATTGGTTGTAGTTAAGCTCTTCGCATGAATATTTTCATGTTTAGAACACGAAACAGCTGCTGAGCCTCTAAAATCTCAATGTACAAAATCATGTCAAAGAAAAGCGTGACGGCAGCCCTATGGAAGATCCAGCTAGCATTCCGGAGCTGAAATCAAGAACTGTAGGAATGAAGCTCGTGTACCACCCAAGTATTTTCTCCTACTTACATTTGCACCAATGCCTTCACCACCTTCTGGTACTTTGGGAAACGCATCATAAAGTGATGACACGTAAGTTATTACTGACTTCTCATCAGGTGAGGAAACGTCAACATCTAAAAGGGCAAGACAGAACAGTGCTTTATAACATGGTTGTAAGAACGCCCACAGATCTGCTACAACCAGTTTGGTTTTTAGTCCAATGTTAGGGGTTTTGCGACAAAGCCCTTTGCAGCTCTCTTACCTTCAGGATCCAGAAGTCTGGCAACACCAAGTTTTTCGGCTACAAAAAAAGCATGTTCTAAATTTGCAAGGTTGCTTTGAACAGCAACAGTACTCATGTCTATCAGGTCCGGCCTGTCAAATAAAAACAGGAACATATGGTTACAACTCTTTACCAGTTTTAAATCACTGCTGTATTAGTAAATCAAACCAAAAGCACAGAGGGATAACAGCAATAGAGTTTTCATTACAAAAAGATTTTATTAAAATTGTGTGAACAAGCTGAGGTCAGTGCTACAGGATAAACACAAGCAGCAGGCAACTACAACACTGTCAGTTCCTACCTATAAGATAAAGCTTCTAGCCATCCTTTATATTTTTTAAAATATCTATTTTCTTATTCATATTTATTTATGTGCACTGCCATTGTATTGTTTCACCTTGTCCTTTCCACTGCCCTTATGGAAGTTCACGTTGCTGTTCTCTTAGGACTCATTTACATGCAGAAGTTCATTTCTATTGCCTCTACAAGTTTTTAGTCATCCTGCATCAAACTCTTCAGCCCATGTCAGAATCCATACAGAAACAAGGCCGGTCACAAAAACATAGAATCATAGAATCCTTTAAACTGGAAAAGACCTTTAAGATCATCAAGCCCAACCAGCAAAGCAACACTACTAAGTCTTCTGCTAAAACAGATCAGAATCTGTCAGGGCTGGAAGGGACCTTAAGGATCACCCAGTTCCAACCCCTCTGCCATGAGCAGGGACATCTCACACTAGACCAGGCTCACAGGGCTTCTAAGAATTCTGTTCAAACTGCACTAAAGAAACTGATTTCAGATAAACATTGCTGCCAGTTCTCTTGTAGACAGCTCTCAGCTCCACGCACTTACACCTTCACACCTTCATCCTGCTAAAATCCACTGCCAGCCACAACGCTCTTGTTTTAATGGAATACTAGCCTTAAGCCAACCTTACCTATAAACATTTTTTAAGCTCCATAAGTATTATCCTGTACCAACATCACGAATGTTTTAAACCAACATGAAACTTCAAAATTAGCATTGTCCTTTAGGGTTTTTTATGTGGTACTTGGCTTTTAGATCTTGTGATTCTTAGGGCAGAGCATGTTACTGTCTCACCACTGGGAATCCTCTTAGCAGTAACAACTAAAAGGGAGAAGGGATTTTCAAAGATGCTCAGCAAAACCTCACGTCACTGAAGCCAACTAGAGTCACAAGGCTCTGAAACCTTTGCTACTGAAATCCTACTCTACTGAAAACCAGACCCACACTAAAAAAAGTCCTAAAACAAAACCACAAAAGAAAAAAAATGACAAAAGCTTTAGCGAACAATTCAGTCAAATTTTCTCATTTTTGTTTCTAAAGAAACTATTTTCTCAGTTTTACCTAGCAGAAAGTTTAAATAATTACAACACAGAGAAATAAAACTGTCAAATAGCACATCGTTCAAAACGAACCATAACATTTAATTGGAAACACCCCAAATTCCCTCAGTCACAAAATGGTATTAACTTTGGGAAATTCAATACAAGCTTGTCTTTGGATTAACTACAAGGGTGCTGGTAAATAAAATTGTATTTCCTTCAGCCAATTAGAGTAACTGTTTTCCTTGTGTTCTTTAGAAGACAGGTCTACAAGACAGATGATAATACTGCACCTATTATTTCTTGAAAGAACCGTTAGTAATAAAACTGAAGCAGTATAAAAAGAAACATTATCCTCCTAAACCAGTGGGACTTTCCAATTCCAATATTCTTAGCAGGAGCATGATCAAGTTCATGCCATTCTTCTCTGCATTTCAGTGCAAAGAAACTAATATCATTCGTTGCTCTTAGCAGCACAAAAAATCCCTGGAAAATAAAAGACAGTACTAGAAAAGGAAACAGAACACTCCAGTCTCCTATTTCAGACACAAAAATGGAGGTAGTATAGGTAATAAAGATTGTTTTCACAGCACAGTTTTGACATGAGAAGCTGGTTTCTCCACGTGTATGCCGTTGGCTTGCTTATTTTATTTCATCTGCCTTCTTTACACTTATTTCACACTTGATCAAAAAGGCACAAGAATCACTTACATTGCCTGTTCAATTGCCAGCTCTCTGAACAAGAAAGGACAAGCTTCTGTAAATCCATTGCTATTCTCAGAAAATGGGCTGCAAGCTGCAGAGACACTGACAAGACTACCTCCTTAGAATAAAATTTTCACTTAGACGAAGCAGTAAGGTTTTCCTCACTGTCATACTAGTAAAAATCAATAAAAACAACTGCTGTTGTGTGACAGATCATTTTATATTTGTGTTGTAGCTCCACCGCCCCAGCTGAAGAAAAGCCAGCTCTGTGAGAAGCCTCCCCTGATTTTAAACATACTTTCCACGCCTGCAACTTCTACCACCACAGGGTTTATTCCAACTCCCCTTAAAAAAAAAGGAAATCTGCAGCCAACACTGCTGTTTTCAGTTAGTTATACACTTAACACATAGTATACCAACCTAGATTAACTGGTCTGTGTTTATCTAAAGTCTTGATCTTCCAGAACACATTAAAGAGGACAGCATTTCTCTCTGTCTAGATAGGGTTTGCCTTTGGGTTTTGAAGCAGACAGAAGGATGACCAGCTGACTGAGACCAAGCCCACTGGTGGCTTATAAAGGGCAAAGATGGGTATTAGGATTTGAACGCAAAAGCAGCTGAAACTTGCCATGGGAAGGGCTTAGGGCTTCTCTCTTTCCTTCTCCCAAATAGTAGAAGGATGCATTGCAAAGCCACAGGAAAAGCAGCTTACTTCCCAGAGCTCAATACAAGACCTTTTTAGATCCATAAAAATGCATCCAAATACATGGTTCAAGAAATCACTGATTGCCACACTGTTCCTTCGCTTAAGAAAGTTTTCTCATTATTTTGAATAAAAATAAAAGTCCATTTTATCTGCTGTAAGCTTGCAGAGGTACCTGTCCACTAACTGGGTACATGGGAATTTGCAACTGAGCATGTGAATGTGGATTTCAGTGCTGTGATCACAGATCACCATCCTCCTCTGAAGGATCAAGGGAATCTGGTATTACTGAGCACAGACTGTGTGCAGTGAGTGTTGTGGGGCTGTATTACAAAGGCCCACAAATATCTGCCAATATCTTTAGTACCTGTGAATCCTGAAATGCCAACTGCTTAAGCTGCAGTTGTCCATTGGAAGGATACTCATCACATTTAATGGTTTTAATTGAAGTAAACACATTTAAAAGCATCATTTGTCTTGGCAAACTTTTTCATTTTTAATGCTAAAAAGAAAACACACAAGTTTTGTAGAAGCTATTTATCATATATTATAAATACATCTCATAGCAATTTGCAGAACACTATGACATGGTTTTACATATAGTTGAGAACAAATTAAATTAAATGCACTTTAAGTAAAAGATGATGACTCTACCTTCTCTCATAATATTGTGAGTCATCTTATGGCAGATTTTTCAGTTGCCTGGGGCCTTCCTGTTCAAGACACACACATAAACATCCCAAACACCAGCCGAGCTGGAACATTCCATGCAAAGGAGATGCTTCTGCTGCAGCCACACCTAATTCAATGGGTTTAGCCTCTACAACATGAGTCATCAACTCATATATGAAAAGATTTGTGCCTGCCATTTGAGATCTTAGTGTAGGTGTTATAAATTAGACACAATTTGTATCAGAAGTGAGGGGGAAAAAAAAGGTGTGATCAATATCACTTCAACTAGGGAGCTGACAAAATTATAACCCATTCAAGAAAACAAATACCTAGCACCACAAAGAGAAGCAAGTGAACAATATCTGCAGCATAAAGAAATGAAGTTTATAACTGCAATTACACAGACCAAATGCAAGCTTTCTACTCTGCAAAGACTCCTTGAAATCAAAGATTTGTGCATAACTAATAAAGTTAGGCATACGTAACTGCCATAGCCAGAACTTAATACTTAGCAAAGAGTTCAAGATCCAAACTAGCAGTACGATATTTGCCCATTAAAACAAAAGGGCTAGAATCAAAGGGAATTTGATATTTCAAAGTAGAAAAAAGACATCAAACTGAGCTGCTGTTTTCCCAGTCAGTGGTGAAGAAATCACATCCTCCCCTTCACTGTTCCAAGATGACAGCTCAAGTTACAGCATTGTTTAGCTTTACTAAAGCATATATACATCAGAGTAACAGTCCACATGAAAATACTGTTAATGAGTTTAGGAGGCTAACAAGCCTGAAGTTATTTACATGAATCATCTAAGCTTTTTAATCTGCACAACAATTCCAGTCAAATCTCTGAATGCTGCCTCATATTAAAAGGATATTTCTTTCTGGGCAGAACGCTCAGAGAAAACACGACTGAAGATGCAGAATGAAGTCTACATGTCACGATAGTCCAGTTAGATTTTCCACTGCTGCTATTAAAAAATGCCTATAAAAATTAAAACCCTTTGCTTCATTGTTCACAGACAATTGCAAAGGATGGGTGCCAGAAAAACTTATGCATTTTTCAGGGATGAGAGGAATACTCAAACAGATTAAAGACCATGCCAGAATACATAGTCATAATACAATTGTTTTAAAAAGACAAGAATAGAGAGAATTCTCAACCAGATAAGATTCAACACATATTTCAGAAGGGAGCACAAGAAATACATTATCATCTACTCTAGAGATTTTGGTTAATCGCAGGAAGATTGCAAAGAAACTAACCAGAAAATAGGAAACATCCGTGGAAAATACAAATTTTAACTCTTTCTCTTCTAGCATGTATCACCTGTAACCTTCCCAGGCACTCTACAAACGAGACAATGAATAAAAATCTATTTAATATTTAACCAACTAACATAGTAACACCAACCATTTAACCTATCCCTTAACAGAGTTTCAAAGGCACTAAAATTTATATTTACACCAGCTCACATGCAGAGTCAATGCCTGGGAACTTGCTGAAGAATCTGTCTCTGCCTCGGGTACAAATCTCAGTCTTGTTCAAAAGAGCTTGCCAAAGAGCAAGTCATTGCTGAAGTTGGGTAACGCTTTGGAACTCGGGGAAAATGTAAACAGATTTCTAACTGAAAACTGTCATTTCAGAAAAGTTTTATCCTTTCTACAGTGACAAGCCAAAGCGCGTGCTACTGAATACAGCTCTGCATACTGTTTGTGCAAGCGTGTGGCAAATTCTTTTCTCAGGCTCCACAGTCCCCAGCCTCGATGCCACGCTGGGCTAACGTCCCTCACATGATCACGATGACTCGCACACTCCTCCTGGTTTTGTCTTCTCTTGTTTTTTTTAGGAATGCCTGTACTATTCATTATTTTATGTGCCTCTACAGATTTCACTCAATGCCTCACTAAAGATGTACAGTCGTGCCTTTTTGTTCCCTCAAGGGCTGAAAAAGGCTGATGTGATCTGAACTCTTCAGCTCTTTTTTATGCATCTTTTTTTAATTTTTGATACAAATTTTCAGAAACTATGAATAATTCTGAAGAAATTATTGCAAGTGATGGTGAGCTGGAGATACTGTTGCAAAGGCACACTATTTATACACTTTTTTTTTTTAATACACTTATTTAGACACTATACATTTCCTGTGTCTTCTTCAGACATCCCAACAAGTTATATTAAGATTTGCAATATAAAAAGAATGAAACTTTCAGCTGCACTGGAAATAAGGGGAAAAAAGCCCTCAGGTTCCTAACTCATTTGTTTAGCTCCTAACAATGTACACAGCTAGTTCAGATAATGCCTTCTACCATCCACGTCCTCGATTTGAGAAGCATGGTGTTTGATAAACCTACTGAAGCCTCCCATCCCACTTCTGTTAGCACAGCAAGACTTCACCTGTAACTTGCTGTATCAATGGACTAATGGACTCGGATAAAGACACAATTGAGGCATTGTAACATCAAAGACCTATTAGTTAAACGTGGAGTTCAGCTCTAGCTGTGCCTAATGAACCCTAATCACAACTTGGCAGTAAGTTCGCAATGCAGATTTCAGGCTCAGGATACACACGAATGAAGCCAGAAACAATCTCAGTCAGTCCTTTCACCAGATTTTACATTCTCTTTGTAAGATGAGATGTTTGTGTTATTAAAAAAACAGCAATGGTATATTAACTTTGCCAATTTTTTGCCTATGATAAAATTTAAATAGGAACAAGGCTCACAGCTGTCTCGACAGCGAGGAGTGTGCAACCTACAGAAAGAACCACAAATAATGAACCTCTCCCTTTAGTCTTTCAATACCAAAAAGACAATGAAAAAACTCAACCAAGTAATCTTTCTGTTTTGCTCCCTGGGAAAACTCCCTCCAGATCCCAGCAGCAACTACCTGACATCAGCTCTGCAGTGGGATTAATACAATCACTAACAGGCAAAACAAGCGTGGTACTCCAATGAGTTCAAAAGGTTTCCCAAAGGCTCCTTGTGCCACCCTTCCTCCCTCGGAGGCAACCAGTTCTCAAAATCTACAAAAGGCATTGCCAGAAGACCAAGACACCTCCCGCTCCAATTTATCATGGGCACATACACCACTACTGCTCAGACACCACATCCTTTGGGATAAAGGCTTCTGACACCCTTAGGTGTCCTGGTCTTTACCAATCAAGGAGTAGAAGACACATGAAACCTGAATAAAAATCTGGCCTTTCAAGTCAAAACTTCACATTTCACTTTACTCCCATCTGTCTTAAGCAAGAGAAGAGCTTCCATTTCATCCCAGTTTTTTTTTTTTTCTTGTGTTATTGTGAAAAGCAAACTGTTAATCTTTCATTCAGCTGCTACTTAGCAGTAGGATCCAGCACAACATACACAGGGATCATTTCAAGTCCAGGTCTGAAATTAATCAACCCAACTGCCTGGAATTCTTCCATCTAATACCCACTAGGGCTAACCACCACCACAACACAAGATGTTAAAATCACAGGCAGGCTTCCAGTACTATTTTAATACATCCTTCACCAAAAGCCATCACAGAATTTTTCTGAGTGCATTCAATGAAACTGAAACTGCAGCTGAGGTTACTTGCTATTTCTAAACCCATTAGTTATATTTATAGGCATACTGAGGCAAGTAACATTAAAAGCATGTCTGGTTGTCGATATTTTTAACCGTCCTAAATGCTGTTTATCTTTCCCCAAACTGCCAGTTATTAATGCCAAGTTCATTTCTTCTATGTAACAAAAACTGTTCAAAACTGTAACAACCATACTTCTGAACAATGAAGCGGGTGGGAAGGCAGGGGGGCAACCCAGCCAAACTCACATTTTGGTAGTGCTAGGTAACAATAAACTACAAGTCACAAACACGCAAGTCAAAACTAGTAGACCCAAATCATCTCTTTATTTAAAACATAACCCCTCGCATTTTAAGGCTTGACATTGTGTAATATTTAGCTTCTTTCTCAGTCGTTCCCAAGGGTGTCCAACGTGTTACTGCAAATTGAGGCGTTGCTATCCCTGCCCTTGAGGAATGTGTTCGTGTCAACACCTGAGCAGCTGTGACAAGTTTTAGCCTCAGACAGACGCCACACGTGGTGCCGGGCAGGAGCTTCGTGTTCAGCTGGCTGCACCTGCACAGCACCTCCTCCCGGCTACGGCTGAAACAGCTGCTTCCCAACCACAACAGCTATTGAGCAGACAGGAACCCAGCTCGCTCCCTGCTCTATCACACTCCAAAAAAACATGCTCTTAGTAATTCTGAAAGTGTATGGAGTTGTTATAATAATATTTCAAATTAAAAGCACTGTGACCCTAGAAAATTTCTCTCTCTCTCTCTAGCATTTACGGAGCTGTCACGCTGTTGCTTCCCTTGGGGACTTGCACTTTGCACAAGCTTCTATTCCTCTTCCTCCCACATGAAGCACACAGTGTATCTAAACTCTTTCTGCACTGCACTCACTGCCAGCCTCTGTTACCTTTTCTCTTTGCTGTTTTACCCTTGCTCTCTCTCTAAACTGTGTACAACTTAAAACAACAGACAGCATTAAGGTCTTCCACAAAGTTTACCAATAGCAAAGGCTCCTTTGGATCAAATCCCCACATTTCTTTAACAACGCAGTAAAAAACATTTTTCTCCAAACCTGAGCTCAAAATACAACCATTAGAACTCTAGCACCACTTGCCCTCTCTCCAGCATTTCTGATGCTCACTACTCTTGTCAGGTGGTGCCAAAATCTGTAAACAACTGTCTGCATGTGGTCTTGGCAAGCCTCAGTACAGCATTACATGAAATTACCTGAGCTTGGGTTTTGTTGTCAAACCCTTCATGTCTATACTACAGTCCTGGTTGCTTGTCCCACTGCTGCCTGACCTAAACACCATTTATCCACTTCTGTTCCCAACTGGTGTCTTTCCCATTTTGTCTGGTTGCTGAAATTCCCCCACAAGTGCAGGCCTAACTGCACAGGTCCATGCTGAAGGTGTAGAGAAGGGCAGATCAAGGGCCCGTGACTCTCTCATTGCTCGTCCTTCCCACAGGATGAGCATGGCCATTGTGACCCACACCCTTCCAGGCAATACACCAGCCCGGTTCAAGGGACAACGCTGATCAGGACCTGCCCCCAGGAGGCCCCAGCCCGTCTGGGGGCCAGAGGGGAGAGCTCAGCCACCACACAAGCCCTGCTCGCCCACAGGGACTGAGAGCAGGGACTGGACCCACTTCCTTTACTAGACCAGACCTAACACCTGAGCCTAGAACTTCATGAACGTGGCTTTATCTGGGAACTGAGCTTGCAGTGCTTCCTCAACAAATGCTACTTTTCACCGTACAGGCACCACTGGGGCTACTCATTAAATGCTATTATCTATCTAGTTAACACAGGAACATACTGCTCTTGCTGGAATTCCTTTTGTAAATGCTAAAAGCAAAATTATCTCTCTATCATAAAATCTGTAAAGAATACAAAAATAAAATGTAGAAAGGAGCACACACATTGCTATAAAAAGAGGGCGGGTCTAATGTTAATCTTCTTTCCTTATCCTCCATATCTCACCTTTTTTCTTTAGAAAGTAAGATGTGGTCAGCAGACATGTCTGTTTTCTGAGCATCAGTAGCCACTGTCCTTAATGAACTGTCTATAGGTGCCATTTACCTGTAAATCTTATAGCCACTTTGTTGCTATTTCTTAAATTCCATTTTCACACACTTTTTAACTGAAATTGCCTGCAGTCCTCATGTACCAAAGACTCCAGGCAGTCTGAGGTTAAAACAAGCAGTCTGTTAATTTGCTGTAACTTTTTATTTGAATTTGCTTTGCTTTAAAATAAATGCACCTGCAAAGTTTAACACAGATCTATAATTTAGATTAGTAGTAGTTCAAATCTGGCCTGCAACTCTCAAGAAAAGTAACCTTCATTCTCTGTAGACATCAGCTTTTTCTATATATTTTAACAATGGGATATAGTTTTAAAAAAAAAGAGTATTTCTTTTTCCTGAGCAGAAGGCATCAGAAAGCAAAAACACAAATCAAAAGCATTTACCCAAAACACAGCCTAGTGACACATGAGGTGACAGAGCTACAAGATGAAGACCCCAGTATGAAAAGAGCAGGATCTCCAGGGAAACGGGGGTACTACATGCTCATTCAAGTCAGCCTCCAGCTTCAAAGTCTGGCTTACATATGATATGATGGCATGAAAGAAACATCACGTACTTTTGAAACTGCCTGAAGTCACATTTCTTCCAACACAACGTATTGAAGCAAATAACACGTCTTCAATGAAAAATTAAGCTCTAAAATGCCAATTACATAACAGATGAGACATAAAGAATATTCTCCAATCTCCTGGGTGTATCTCTAGCTTTTCCTAACGGCCTCACCACAGATCTGAAGAAAGGTGTGGATGTTCAAGAAACAGTCTGAAAGCTGATATATTTAAATAAAATTGTATAGTTAACCAACCTGGTACTGTTCAGTATTAAAACTGACTTTTTAATTTTAAAATTTTATTTGGTCTTTCTATGCAAGAATAAATATTCACACAGAATAACAGCATGAAAAGCAAAATCCAGGGCCTGCAGTGGAGCCCCCTGAGGCAGTTCTGGAGGCCGGTGTGGAGCCATGTTCATTTCCAAGGGATTTAACCATGTACAGGATGTTTTTAAATGGAAGCTTTATATACTCCTCAGAAGATCAGCTGAGTACACTTCAATTTTACCCTATAAACACAGCCCACTGGAGACTGCTGAAAACATCAGCAATCTTCTGAAATGAAAACAAACTACATTTTCCTAAATTTGGAGGAAAAAAAAATCGAGTTGTATATGGAGCTAAGTACTTCAGACAGTAATTTTTTCCTCTCATTTCTGTCATTCATAAAATTACTTTCCTTGATTTAAAGAACACTGCAAAATCACTTGAAACTCATTCATGCTCTTAACAGAAGTAACAGAGAAAGCGACTGAAGGCTCTTACGAAAATCTCTGACGCCCTAACCCTTGTTGCTTGAGAGGAAAGAAAACAAATACCCTGCATTTGCTCAGGAGAGCAGGTGACCAACCCGGTCACTTGTGGCCCGGCTCCTGCACCCTCCTGCGGCGCCCGGCTCGGGGCTGGAAGGGGAGTGTTGCCAGCGTGGCTGTGGGTCCACACGGGCCAGGGGGACAGGACACTGCAGCGCTACTGTAGTTTGTCATGCCAGGGAAATATCTGCCTTATCTTGCTACTCCCATGAACCTTGGGCAGAGCAGGGAGCCGTGGCAAATCCATGCAGTACTGCTGCATCTCAAAGCTCAGCTGGATTGCACCAAAAGGGGCTGGGATCCTCTGCCAGGACAGAAAAAAATGGAGACTGCTACTGGGAGTACGGGTGAAACCACCCCCAGCTGCTGTTAAGAGCATGGCAGGCTGTTGGCCCCACCAAGGGGAGAAGCTCCCTGATCACCAGCAACTGATTCACGTCCCAGCCCTCCACAGCTTCACCAGCTTCCTGAAGTCCTGAAGCTGATGCATATTTGAAATTTAGAAAATCTTCTGTGTGGAAAGGAGGTTAGTTATAACCTGCCACTGCCGTCCCCCGTCACCTGGAACTGGACAGTGATATCTCCCTGTCTCTCAGGTGACTGACAGTAGGGACCATGCTGGACCCATACAGCTTGTGTTCTTGATGGTGTATCTAGCAAAGGCCTCTCAGCCATGGCGTCAGGGCCGTGACCTGGGAGTTTGGTTTGCTGTCTGCACTCAGGTGCAGCTCAGAGACAGTGTGGCTCCTGTCCCCTGGCTGCTGGTGGTCTCAGCTCTGGTCCCTGGCTGAGCTACGGCCCCTGCACTGGCGCAGCCCAACCACAGTACCCCTGTCCCACCGCCGAGCAGGCACCCCTGGTCACCCACCCTCATGAAGCACACCAGTCAGCAGCGTTAGCAGGATCTTCAGCCTAGCTCCTGGGACCACCTGGGAACCACAAACTGGGAGCTACTGAAACAGGCAAACAGAGCAGATGGAGCACCGCTGCCAGAAACGCACACGTTTTGTTAGTGTTTAACCTACTTACTCCTCAGAACACAAACCAAGCTTTAAAAGAGCTCTCTGGAGTAAAACTGTAGTTAAAAATATCAGATGACTGTTTGGGAAGACCATTCCTATCTTGTGAGCAATAGCTGGAAACTGCTATCTCTGTTTTGATGGTACAAAACAGCACAGGAAAGAAACATAGAAGCTCATCAAAATCAGTGGAAGAATCTAATTGATTTAATCAGCAAGATGGAGGCCAAGAATCTGTAACCTCTCACAGCAAAAAGACATCAGATAAGGATAGTAAACATTTCTGGGAAGGACACGGGATCCTTAGGCAGAGAAGTTATGCTTACAGGAACAGGATAAGCTAAATGGAAACTGGCAGAGGTACACAAAATGGGGACTCAGCTCCTCAGCCACAGAATCATCTGCTTCGTGCAACACACTCGTGTCAAAGGTGCCTGGGCAGCCCTGCTGAAACCCTGTGAAAGAAACTCCCAGAGTGGTGCCAGAAACACTGCTCCAATAAAGCAACTGCAGGTACACAGTCATGTCCCAAAGCATCAACATTCACACAGCCTGAGAACAGAAATCACATTTTTTGTTATTTATTAACTGATCTGTACCACAACTACTAGTTGCTGAGATATAAAGAATATAAAGAATAAGTCGTATAAGGCTATGAAGAAATTCTGGGAAATATTTTCTGTTTTTCCATCTCATTAAGTTTCTTCCTTTTTTCCCCTCCCCCTCTCTCTGTATCTTTCAAATTGTTTATTTTTTTTAAATACTTGCTTGTGCTATGTCATTTCTTTTGGCTGCTCTGTCCTGAAATAAAACAGACTAGTCTTTCGCCAGCTATTTCCCTTTGTCTTGCCAATGTTGCTAAAAGAAGACTTTCTTGCTGGCGTGCACCTCCTCCCTAACGGGCTACCCAGAACAGAAGCTTAGTCAGAAAAAGGCCTCATTGATTCAGCTGCAGCTTCATTCTACCATGAAGTTATGGGCTGCCACAGCTAACTTGCCCAGGCCTCAGAGCACTCTGTGTTATGCTTACAGCCTCTCCACACAGCGTGTGAGGAAAAGGCTGTCAGGTCTGCCTGACTTGTCTCCCATTTGACTCTAGTGTCCTGGTCCCCGTACCACACACATGGTGGCTCTGCCTACGCCTCTCTCTGTGGTGAGCCAAATGATCCCACACAAGGAAATCCAGAAAGAGAGTAACCTGCTCAGGGTCTGTTCCCTGGAGCCACATTAAACCAGGTTTGTCTCTGTCCACTTGGAGCACTCCTCCAGTATTCTACCAAGGAAGTCATGTACCCTCACACTTCCTTAGGATATGCCCGAGGGCATACGGCACAAACTACACACCCTGTAACAAAACCCAGGAAGCTGCAAGCCTTGTGCAGTGAGGGACAAGTCAGTACACACCAATTAGCCCAGTGGCCAGAATACTTTCCCATGTGGTCCTCTAAGACACAAACCTCCTTATTCAATTCATGAACCAAAGAATGTACAAAACCTAAAAGATGCCGCCAACCAAGAGGGAACACTGAGCACAGCAATGATCTTACATCTTGTTCCTCTGATGAGCTTTGATGCCCAGGCCAGCTTTATTAAGAGAGATCTGTTCTTACATGGAATCCAGAACTGGAAATCCTCTCTGATCAGCAGACATATTCAGTTGTATTTCAAGCTACCATAAATACCTCCTTCAGCTGCTAGTGACAGCCAGTAGCAGTTCTACCACTGCCTAACTTTCTAAGTGTGTGGCCACAAAAGCACACAGTAGCACAATTCCCTTCTCAGACCAAGTACATTCAACCAGCCAGATGAACACATTTTCCATGAGAACACCTTGCCATTTTTCAAGAGACACATCTCAGAATAGATCTGGGCTCCAAACAAACACCAAAGAAGCTCTAGGCTTCAGGGCCATGGTAAAGTCATGCAAGGAAGAACAGTGAGATCTCAGGCATATCTCAGGTCATGCAGTAGTGCACTTTTGGACTTTGATGATCAGTTCTGCCTCTACCCTGCCAATACTTAAATGTCAGTATGACAAAAAGAGACTGTGGGGAAGACCAAACGCTAGGAACATTCTTTGCAGCAGCCTGGAGGTGCCTCATAAGAGATGCACAGGATTCATAGAGATGCATCTCTGAGAAAGGAGGGACATGCAAGGGTTAACAAGGCATCCTTTGGCTGCAAGGAGCAGGGAACTGCCCAGGAAAAGCCAGTGTCATCTCCACAGCTGCAGTGCTATTACAGGCATAAAACAGAGAGCCCTCTTTCTGTGAACGTTAAAATGCCATAATTAACATTTTCCATGAGAACAAGTGGAGTTCTTACCTGTATTTATGAATGATGGCATTAAATAATCTTCCATCACGCCAGCAGGTAGTGAAATTTTCACAATGTATTCCAGCATAGCCCTCAGTTGTCTGCTGTGACCACAGGAGCAGTCTCTCTTTAGCAGACATGTCTTCTGACTCTCCAGTAACATGTATATCAGATATCTAAAATACAGTTAATGTAAACATTACCATTACATATAACCCACAATAATATTTAAAATACTGCAGAAAATAATTCTGCATTACTGAAGAATTTTCCGGCTGGTATTTGCATACATGAATAGGATGGTTATTTATGTACCGTATTAATATTCTTTCATATCTTGTCCTTATACACTCTCAAATGTCTTTGATATAAAATACAAAATTCATTGCTTCACAATTCTCTTCAGTTACCCAGTTCTCAGCCTGCCAATTTCTAGGGACATTATAATACTATTACACAACGCAAAATACTTAACCATGTCTATTTTATGCTGGTAATGTCAATAGCAATCTATTTTTATATATTATACTTATTATACATAAATGTTGTATATGAAACGCAATATACTTTATATGTATGTAGTCACACCTATATAATACCCATATTTATATTATTCATACTTCATTTAGCTATAACATTCCTCTCTTAAAACAGGTTAATTTATAATATAATGTTCTAGAATTCAGTAACAAAACAGTCATTTACAGTGAAAATTGTTAATAATGGTTTTAGAACAAGATTTTCTGAGAGGCATTTCTTTTTTTTGAATGCCTGAAAGTTGATGGATAAAAATTTTGCTTGATACATGTTTGTTTTTGTATTATCCAAGCATTATCAGCTTCATCTCAGGGAAAGCGGGAAAGTACTGGGAATTTTACATACAAATACCATTTTCTAGTATATAAAATTCTCCCCCAATCAAGTTCAGTCAGTTAGAAAACTACCGCTGTATAAGTACGAAGCAGACACTCCCCTAATTTGCACATGTACTGTTTGCACTTCACATTACAGAAATTGTACTCCATGTAAAACTGAACTGCAAGATAGAACAAAAAGACTCGCCTTGATAAAGAAAGTGCTATCACATGTTGTCTTTCTCCTAAACAACTACCTTTTACTACTTACCCAAGCAATAGGTAATACAGTACGTTATTATGAAGAACACCAAGAGCCTAGGTACCATGCGCCACTTCGCAAGGACCCACGTACCATAGCTCAGACATTACAAAAAGTAGGCTGAGGTCCCCGGGCAGAGGCAAGAGGGGTTGAGACAATGCCAAGACTCGAGGGTGGACACCAAGCACACCCATGAGCCTATCTAGAAGAGGCCATAACACACAAGCCTACACCCAACACCGAAGGGAGACACAGGTCTCCTCTGGCACTGGAGCCACCCTCATGCCTGGGCTCAGGAGAGTTTTGCCCCCAGATGACTCTGGGGGCAAGGCAGGTGCTCGAGTTAGCTATAGAAGCAGCTTAACTCTGGATCTAGGCCAAATCCAGGAATCCTGTTCTAGTGGAAACCAGGGAGCTATGTTCATGAGGTCAGATGGGATGGTCACAGCAAAGCCTCCTGGCCTTGAAATCTCTGCACGCCAAAGTGTCTTTGGTTTGGGCACTTCCTGGGGGAATTCAGAAAGGCAAGGCTGGAAATTACCCTTTTTTTTCCACACATTAAAGTAACGCAAAATACAGTCCCATGAACAAAGAGATGTAGCTTTCCTACTGATGTTGCTTCGTCAACGTGTAACAGGAGGTGGTGGAAAGCACTAGGAAGCTGGGGACTAAAGGAAACACCTTGGGGATGTCAGGGCTATGTGGCTGCTGCAGTGCTCTCTGCAATTTCTGTTTATCCATCTTTCACACCTCCAGGGAGAAAGTCAATTTACATTATCTTCAGCAAGCTGTGAAAGCAGTTCTTCAGATACTTATCACAGACCATCACATCTACTGGCTCTAGGTAGGATACAGGCACCAATGCTGAAAGGCAAAGTAGTTTTAAACATTCAACCAGCCCATCAAAACCACTGAAGACCTGATGACATTTTTTGCATTCTATTGTTCCCAGCTTCAACACCGCAAATTTTTAAGACAAAACAAAGGGGGGGTTAGAAGGGGGGGGGGGGGTGGGAGAATCCCTTTTTTATTTAAAAAAATTAAGAGAAACACATGCAGCTGTGATTGTTTATAAATTTCTGGATATCAAAATCCTGCATGGAGTATTTACTACATGAAATCACATGAAATACAGACAGTAAGAGTCTTAGAAGCAAAGACAAGAGGAAATCCACCATGGTAAAAAAAAACTGACTGAAAATCTCTTTGAAAACTTTGCTGTAAAAATCTAGGGAACTCATGAGCAGTGCAAGACCTCCTTGCTGTGGTTACCTTTATTCTTCAGTATTTCAAAGCAAGAAAGCAAACTAAACATTTTTTCAGTAGCTGTAGTTTCTATTCATCACAGAACAACCAAACCACAATATAAACGAAGTCAACCATTTCCCACTTATCCAGACAAAGCTTCTGAAAGAAATGATGTCATCTGAAGTGCCAGGTGTCGAGCCAAAAAAAAAAAATCTATAATTATTTTTCTGTCATTTTCAGCAAGTCCTCTTAGTAATTTGCTAATAGCCATCCCCCTTACTGGGAGGTTCAGGCCCTTGGCCTCCGTCACGGCGAAATGCCCGGTGACGGCTCCTGCAGCTTGGGCTGCAGAGACTGCAGACACAGCACATCCCACATCCCAGCGCACAGCAGGCTCCCCTGGCAACCACTGACTTCAGATAGCGTGGCAACTTCTGAAGGTTGTACCTTGTATCTACTGTTACATACAAGCAACATTTGTAGCCATGGACACAGGCACAAGGAGAGTATTTTTTTCTCCTCACAGTGACCACCCGTCAAACTTGCAATCCAAATTTTCAACAGCTAAAATATGAATTTAAGTTGTTACCCTAAGATCAACAGGTTTTCACTTCAAAGTCTTCCAAGCACCATTCAGCACCTTAGCTGGCCATCTGGAGAAAAAGTCATAGTGTAGACTGGGTTTACAAACTAAAGCTGCTTTTCGCTTTTCACTCAGAGTTAGCCCGTTTCAGTACAGGTTAAGTACCACTTGCATCAGCTTGAGACTCGAAACAGCCTGAGCACTTCAGTTCTCTAAATAAAGTATTTCACATCCCAAGGCTAAGATTTCAGACTTTTTCATAAACACTGAATTCATATTTGAAAAGTATAAAACCACAACGAGGGAAATGGTGAGTCAAAGAGCTGTAGTTTATCACACTTACAAATATGAGCTCTCCTTTGTAAGATGTCCCATTTAACTTGGAACAACTTAACAAGCCAATCATTACCCCCACAAAATAAGGTGTCAGAGAGAGAGCACACATCTTTCCCTTGATAACCCCACAGGGACAGTGCAGATACTCATCTACCAACTACGCATTATCAGAAACATCTACAACACCACCTGTCACAGGAGAGAAACAGAAGGACTACTAAATTAGGAATACTACACCAGAAAACAAGTTAAGGGGCAATCAAATCTTTTACTGTTCAAATTTTGTGCTTCAAAGCAAGTAGTCTGTGTAATCCTTTCATTCTTACATCCCACAAGAAGGGATACCAAGAAGCCTCAAGTTTTTTGCTTGCACTAAATTCAGTGATACAATTTTGAGTCTAAAGAGCAGAACCAAAGAGGAAAGACTTTCCTAGAAGAGATCAACAGTGGTGCTAGATTTCTGTGGCTCATTTTTTACAGTGAAAACAAAAGAAGAGCAAGACTGGTATAGGTAGTAAGGAGTCTTCACTCCAATTCCATCTTATCCCAAATGTTCTGAAGCAAGTCTAAACTTGAGATAATGTATTTAACTGCACAAAAGTATGTAATAGGCTAGAGATGTATGATATGTAATCACGTGTTCTTATGTTAGCCTTAAACCAGAAATAAGAGAAAAAAGAATACATGAGCATGGAGAGATTTTGAAATGCTGTTTTCCACCTAAGCTAAGTATTTAGTTGTGTGCTATGTCTGAAAAGGATTGTTGACAGTATATTGGAGAAGTATAGTTATACGAATGGAATTTGAACTTGCGTGTGATCACAAGAAGTCATCTCCCCTGACGTTACAGTTGGACTTTGTGCGTTTCCATTTGGCCATAAATTCAAATGCTTCTATTAGGCTCTCACAGAGCTCTGTGGAGCTGCAAGTTCAGCTTTGAGCAACACCCTTCAAAAAACACTGGATCAGTTGAAGCAGTTCAAAAGGGAAAAACAAGAATGACAACACTCTAAAAACACATGACCTGTTAGGAAAAACTGAAAAATTTGGTTTAACTAGTCTAAAGTAGGAAAAACGGAGGGCAGATGTGACAACAGCCTTCAAATATGCAAAATGTCATTGCAAAAAAGGTAATAAATCAACTTATCTGTAGATAGGAAAAGAACCAATGAGTTTAGAGGAGCATACATGTTTACAGCTAAAACCACTTGCAATAAAAAAGACAGATAAACACTTGAATAATGACTCAGGAAGTATGTAAAACCACTGCTAAGGCAGACACAGAAGAACAGGCATCATTCAAGAATGGTTTTCATTAAGTTAGCTTGCCTTAAGGTACAGGGATGACCTAGATGACCTGTTCAGAACCTTTCCAGCCCTAGTTTTGTAGTTCCATCAATGATTACAGATCTCCTTCATTCACCAGCATTTAAGGTGGATTGTGCCTGCTTCTTGCAAGTGTTACAAGAAAGCAAACGATACTATGCCAATAAAGAAAAGCTCCTGACTTTTCCACCTTTGCCCTGCAAATCACATTCCGGAAGACCAGCTGGCATCTCTGCCTCCCTTACCTGATAATACAAGATTATATGATGGTGGACGCAGTTGGAAGGTGTCTTCTTATAACTATTTGCAATGATAAGTGCAATAATAAACAGAGGACATTTTTAGCCAGAAGTTTTCTGCTGAATATGCTGATTATACAAGAAAAAAAAAAAAAAAATCTACATTTTCTTATTTAAAAGCAAGTATATTGCCTTTAACCTGACTCAAACACAGGTGAGGTGTTTTTTTTTTTTTTTTTTTCCAGATTATTAGTAGTACTGTAGACGAGATAAGATATCCACTGTATCAAACACTACGCAGATACATGGCAAAGAAAACAGATGAGGAATTTTCTGCCAAGACAGTGTTTAAGTACAGGAAGTAGGTGAGTGATTCTCTTTGAGTACTAGTTTAGACATTTTTTCTAGAAAATTGTTACATCCATAAACCAGAACTGAAATTACCAGAAATTAGTCTGGAAGAGTAATGATAATGATTGATAATGTTATATTAAGAAGTAATTGGTTTCCACACAAATTGACAACCACTAAAAACCAGTGGCAACACCAGCTGGTAGCTATCTTATGCTGATGCTGAAGAAAATCATGGCTTGTTTCGACACAGGAGCCATCAAGTAACACAGTGGCAGTATTCTCTGCAGAGAAGCCAACACTACATATGGCCTTTATTTTCTACTCTATCTGCCATGTGCTAAAACATCACTGAGAAGGGGATGGGGCTGCAGGAAGACTGTTTCAGTCTTGATTCACAACTTCTCAACCTTAATGCAAACCACCATCTGCTCTAGGACACCCCCGAGTTAGAACAGTATCAGAGTTTATCTTGCTTGACAAAGTCCCCTTCCTATATTAAGAACACAGGCTGTAGAAATGAGGCACCAGCAAAGAGTAAGAAACTTTTCTCTCAAAGCTATTAGTGAGCAGTCAGGAATGAAACTTCAGAACACTCCACTTGCCTGAAATTTGGAAACAGGAAAACACAGGTAACACAGTAGCACATGTATGAACACAAAATCATAACTGTTTCATCTGCCTAAGGAAACGTGCCACAGAAAGAAACTCAAATTATATATTCCAGCAGTGGAGACTATTCTCAGGGTAAAATGTCCCACCTCTGTTACAATGCAAATTAGTCGGCTCTACCAGTGGGTTTCCTCTGGTGTCTCTCAGTTTGAAAAGCCAGCTTCAAATACCAGCCACATCTGAGGCACTGTGCAAACTGAGAGCATGTTACAGCCTGCCTAAGTTGACAAGGTGAGTGGGGGCTACTGATCTCTGCAATTAGCAAAGAAAATGTTAAAAACTGAGATAGGTAACTGCAAATGTTGTCTATCAGCTTCAGCTGATAACAGGAACTTTGTGGATTTGTATAAGTAACAGCTTTACTGTTCCATACTGAAATACAAGATGTGTAAATGCTTCATTAGTTCTCAAAAGCAATCAAAAGGATTGGTCATGACTTAAGCTGGAGTCTGAAATCTAGTCTTTGTCCTGGATTTGATTTCAGGTCAAAGCTAGGTGCTCTTAAAATTACTTAAGAGCCTCAGCTGGAGAAAGAGAACTGGACACCAGATATTTCAGCAACCTGGGCAGTTAGTCTGATCTGTCAGTAGATTTCACATTTATACCATTATCCAGTGTTTGACTGATATCACCAGCCCAGTATCAATGTAGGTGCTCAACAAAAGCCTCACTCTTTTCCCCCTCTTACCCCTGTAGTAACAAGGGGAATATGCCTGGTTGGAGTAATAAATGCAGCAATACCAGAAGTTGTATTACTCAAATTATACAGGAAAAAGCAACCATGCTTGGCTGAACATACAAGGCCTCTCATTCTTTTACTCAGTAATGACATTTTGTTCAAATCGAAGAACGTACCTAAGCTGTTCCTGAATTCCAGCTAAGATTAAAAGGGCAAAGATCTCCGTGTGTACTCAGAAGCTATTTGTACTAGTGTGTACTGTGTGTTGTAAGTGGGTGTGTTTTCCGTACTGAAAAATTAAGCTCAGAAAAAGTGTCATTTGGTTCCTGTGACAAAAGCAAATGATATAAACAACAGAACTGTAGTTCACTCTTTGCTGGAAAAACGTACCTTTGACTTATGCCCGTTCCCTCTGTTCACTCAGAGCTCAGATGTTCCTGTTGAGCAAGGGGAATTGGCTGTGCTGAAGATGTGTGAGGCAGAACTCATAACATGGACTGAATTGGTAAGCAAGGATACCAACAGATAAAAATTTGCTTTCCTTCCAGTATTCTACAACTGAACTCATACTTGGGTTTCTTTTGTTGTAAAAGGAAAATAATCCTATTCTCAGAGGCAGATGGAATTTCAGTAATTAATACTAATAGGTCATACAGTTTGGAAGGAAAGATCTTTTAAAAAAAGTGGAATTGTTAACGTGATTTACGTTCACTTTTTCTATTTCAAGCTCCCTACATGTTTCTATCTTTCTTCAGTTCCTATTGGCCATAACTGAAAAGAATTAGAAATATTCCTTTCCTTGATACAAGACCCAAAGGAATTACAAGACTGTCAAGGCTTGAAAGAAAACTTACAGCAGATATTGAACATAACTTAACTCTCTAAAACTCACTTCACCTTCTAGAACCATTTTAACATGAAAATCTTTTTCTTAAATTAGGAAATAAATCAAACTACAGACAGCAAAACAGCACAAGGATATATCAACACTTCTGAAGTATAGAGGTATTACCTAACCTGTGAAAAAGATTAAGTAACATGTCCTGTCCTACAACTAGCTGTAGAATCATTGCTTTTGTAAAAGAATTACAGAGAGCAAAGCGAGGATACTTTTGGAATGGTAAAAACACTGTTCCAATACTTATTCTTAGCTAACTTTCAAATATAACATAGTGTGCCAAAATACTTGCCTTGCTCCTGTTTGGTGGAATGCTAAATAAAGCCTTTCCTTTTGGCAAGTGGGAAAGTACACCATCAGAAGAATAAAACTTCTTTTGTTCAAGCAGTGGATCACTTTTTCTTTCAGAAAGAAAGTGATGCAACTTTTCAGATTTATCACTTTCTGGGACATCTTCAACGGTTCTGCAAGAAGTTTTGTATAACCCTGTTTCTTCACATTGTCTGCCTAAAATGTGGATAGCAGAATCCAAGCTGGCTGCTTTTCCATAAAACAGACCGCTAGATTTCTTCAGAAATGCTAATTCTCTCCTGCTGCCATCCTCTGAGTATTTCCTCTCCCATGTGCAGCACTTCTCTGAACTCTTGTCTTGTCCCTTTAACCGTGTCTCTGTTTTCTCAGATCCGGTGAGTCTCCGATTATCGCCATGAAAATTGTCCCCACAAAGAGAATCATTCTTTGTTCCACCCGGTAAAACTTTTGCTTTAACAAGATCAGCCGAGAAGTCTGTACTCGGGGGCAGAGCATTACCAGCCACTGTCACTCTCCCAGGCAAGCAATCAGCCAATCTCACACCCTTGGGACGAATCTCTGTGTTTTCTGAAATCCCCACGTCGTGGTGGCTTTTTTCTTCATTTTCTTTAACCTGTACTGATCCTGGTCCCTCCTGAGTTGATTTCTTTCTCCTTTTCCTTCTCAAATATTTTCTTCCAGGGGAATGCTTAGCTGGACTTAAGGGAGCTTTGGCAGGATCTAAACACAGTTCTTCCTTCTCAGCCCTCACACATCCACAGACATTCCCCATTTGGCTTTCGGTAACTCACAGTTGCACAGGCTCATTCATTCCGGTGTACGTACATACACTTAAATCCTCCTCAGGCAGTTAAGAACCGCCGTTTGCACCATAATTCCTTCCAGACTTCACGTCCATCCTCCTCAGCACGTAGCCATTTTGGTTATGAGAAATGCACACGCAATAAACGTTGTGGCAGGGTGCCCAGGCAGGGCCTGTGTCTGATTAGACACTGTGGCTTATTTCTGGCCACCAATCCTCTTAAATAAACATCACTGCTTCAGCACCGAGCTGTAATGCTGATGGCCTTTCACAGAGATGACATAGCATTTATGAGCCACAGAAAATTCTCCCCTGCATTCTAACTTCCCCCTTCATTTAGTAACTTGAGCAAGATAAAGGCAGGAAAATATGCAGCAACCTTTGAAACTATTAGCCACACTCCAAGTTCAAAAGTAGGCAGTGCAGCGAATAGCAGGGATTTAGTTAGCAGGTTTAGCTTGCACTTCATGTGTTTTTATTACATGTCCAATGACCCACAGAAGGGAGGAATAAAGTGAAGAATCAGAGATTGCTCTGACAGCTTGTTGGGGGGTCAAATTTTTATTTGTATGTGGAGTTTTCATAGTATCTTATGTGATTTTTCACCGATTTGTCAGCTATAAATAACCTGCTGCTTCCTATCATGCAAATGTAACAGCTTGCTCAGGGAAGTGGTGCCGTGTTCTGGGGGTTGGAACTTTGCAGCGGATTTAAACCTTCTGGCAGATGAAGATGAAGCAAATCGTAATAGCCAGTCTGCCTAGAAAACTGCCCACAAAATTACTGCTTATGAAAAGGGAGCTTTACCCTCCTCCCACGCTCCTGCTCTGGCGGCATCCCTGGGTAGCTCTGAGTACAACAGCCAAGAAGCACCAAACTACAGCTGGAACTAGGTGGAAATGTACACTATTAAAATGTAAGCAAGTCTAACCACCAGTACTGAGAAATATCTCTTTAAGCTTCCACTTTATTTATGTTACTGATACACAAAACCTACTAAATCCAGCACACATCAGCAGGGGTACACGTGTATGGTTTCTCATGCTGAGAAAGAACTAAGTGACTTGCCAAGCATTATCAGGTGTTGCCGTTAAGTTTCCCTTGCTTAGTTGAAAAGAAACTGCAATGATGAAACCCTGAGACTTTATCCCTAGGGGCCAGTTCCACTGAAGTATTCTATGGTGTTTTACTGATGGGATGCAGAATGAATAACACAACAAAGAAGTAGGATCAGCCTCCAAAGCATTTCTGAGAATACAGATGCTCATTGCTGACCACTCTACGGACACTGGGGTCAAATTTGACAGTAATGCTTAGGAAACTTTACACCACAACACTAAGGGACAGAACACTGTGCACAGCTGACAGACAGGCAGCTACACACAGGCACAATGTTTCTTTCCCAGGTATGTATCTGTGCTATGACCACACTCTTTCATGGCCTCAGTTTGTATTTGCATTTGTAGTATGCTTAACGTACCGGTATAGTTGTGACACTTGCTGCCTTCCCTCACAGTGAAAAGGCTGTACTCTAGTCAGCTTAGAAAAGTGACTTTGAGCCAAGAAGGAAGTCCAGAGGACTCACTGATTTAAAGCACACTTCCACACAGGACTGAGTTGGGTCCTGACATGGCCCCTCTTCATTAAGACACATACAAAAAAAAAAACACATTAAAAAAAATAGCCTTTGTAAATTACATCAAAAAGGGCAAGAAGGGAGACCCATGACATTACAGGCCAGGCAGCTGCACCTCCATCCCTGGAAAGGTGATGGAATAGCTCATTCTGGAGCTCATCTCCAAGCATGTGGAGGAAAAGAAGGTTATCAGCAGGGGTCAGCATGGATTCACCAAGGAGAAACCATGCTTAATTAATACGAAAGCCTTCTATGATAGTATGACTAGGTGAGTAGATGAGGGGAGAGCAGTGGATGTTGTCTACCTTGACTTCAACAAGACTTTTGACACTGTTTCCTGTAACATTCTTACAGCTAAGCTGTAAGGTGGTTTAGATGAGTGGACTGTGAGGTGGCTTGAGAACTGGCTGAATGACAGAGCTCAGAGGGTTGTGATCAGCAACACAAAGTCCAGTTAGAGACCTGCACCTCGTAGTGTCCCCCAGGGGTCACTACTGGGTCCAGTCTTCTTCAACTTCTTCATCAATGCCCTGGATGAAGGAACGGAGTGCACCCTCAGCAGGTTTGTTGATGATATAAAACTGGGAGGAGTGGCTGACACACCAGAAGGCTGTTCTGCCATTCAGCAAGACCTGGATAGGCTGGGGAGTTTGGTGGAGAGGAACCTAATGAAGTTCACCACGGGCAAGTGTAGAGTTCTGTACCTGGGGAGGAATAACCCCAGGCACTGAGCTGACCTGCTGCAAAGCAGATCTGTGGAGAAGGACCTAGGAGTCCTGTTGGACAACAAGTTAACCATGAGCCAGCAATGTGCTCTTGTGGCCAAGAAAGCCAATGGAATCCTGGAGTCCATTATTTTTTTAAGAGTGTGACCAGCAGGTCAAGGGAGTTTCTGCTCCCTCTCTATTCTGCCCTAGTGAGGCCACATCTGGAGTACTATGTCCAGGTCTGGGCTCTTCAGTTCAAGAGAGACAATGAACTAATGAAGAGAATACAATGAAGAATTATGAAGATGATTAAGGAACTGGAACATCTCTCTTACAAGGAAAGGCTAAGAGATCAGGAGCTGCTTAGCCTGGAGAACAGAAGTCTGAGAGGGAATCTTCTCAATGCTTATCAATATCTAAAGGGTGGGGGTCAAGAGGATGGGGACAGACTCTTTTCAGTGGTGCTCAGTGACGGAACAAGGGCAATGGGCACAAACTGGAACACAGGAAGTTCCACCTCAACATCAGGACAAACTTATTTTGTGGGTGACAGAGCCCTGGAACAGGTTGCTCCAGAGAGGTTGTGGAGTCTCCTTCTCTGGAGACTTTCAAACCCCTTCTGGATACATTCCTGAGCAACCTGGTCTAGGTAAACCTGCTTTATCGGAGAGTTGGACTAGATATTTCCAAAGGTCCCTTCCAACTCCTGCCATTCTGTGATTTTGTAATTAACAATACTTACCAGCTTTTCCTGAGTCAGAAGGCTATCACCCCACTATTAAACAATTATTGCTGCTGTTCCTTGGTTTATCATGAACCAAAAGGAAACATTATAAATTACTTTTTAAGTCACTTAAGCTCTTGAACCAAGGAAAATATCAAGGACAAAAGAATTGATAAATTGCATATATATCAGTTATGGGGGTTTTCATCTTAAAAAAAAACCCTATGCAAAATCATATTTCATGTTAAAGGAAGATGATAAATGAAAGTGAAAGTAACTAAAGATAAAATGACCACTTTCAGCTAACTGAAATGCTATAAAGTTATACCTTGTGTTGCAGCAAGGAAAAAGATAGAGAGAACAGGGTTACATCTGTTTTAGAAAAGGGCAACTGAAATTTCTTATAAAGCCTGTCTTCTTGAGCAAAGAAAAATTATATTCTAAAGCATCATCAGAGACCACCACTGAAGCCTGTAAGAACCACCACAATATAGTGAAGACTTGACCACAACAGGAGCTTTGTCTCACACTTCTGACTAGAACTGAATGGAAGCTCAGCACTAGCTAAATTCAAAGACTCAAATGATCAAAGCTGTTTAAAATACTATCACAAATTGTTGTGTTTCCTTCCTTTCCTTTAAAAAAAAAATCAAAAACCCAAAAAAAACACCAAAGCACCCAAAGATACAAATTTATACCCACCAGTGCTGGAAAGTTTTAAGGAGAGATTAGCAAAAGATTTTTTCTGACACATAAACCCTTAAGAAGTATAACATGAGTAAAGGATTAGATCAACACTTGTCTGCAATTTGATCTTAGAGGCCGTTTAATGACAAACAAGAGGTTAATATGAAGACATGACAAACAAAAGATTTACATCTAGACATGAAATAGCTTATGCAGATTTGTTTGGGCTTGCATTTAGCCATAGATTTCTGTAATCAGCCAAGCATGTCTGTGGCTGTGAAATTCATTATATTCTTAACATGGGACAGGTGTATCGCCCATTATAATGGCCATGTTGTTGAGTGTTTGTTAGTCCACAGAATGCTGGACCGTCCATCCTTTGTCACTGCTGATTTACCCTTTATTATAGGTTTCATATAGTTAAAAAATGTAGTAAAGGGAAGGTTATTCCACTTTGTCAATCAAACCAGGCTTGGTATCTTTTATCCTACAATAAAATCATCAAAAAAACACTAGGAATGCATTTCAGGTAGTTTTGGATCTAAAATCCCTTCCCCCTCTTTCTCAGTTTTGTTTTGTTTATGCAACAGAGCAAAAGCAGTGGAGCATTTAGCATAAATGGGACGTGTTATTTCATGGTGCTAAAACAGCATACCAGATAATCAGCAAGCATTCTGCTGCACAGCCCAAAGGTCACAGGCAAAATGACAGAGAGATAAACGTAAGCCAAAGAGAAAGTGAAAATTAAAGCAGCACAAGATAGAGAACAAGGCAAAAAATAAAGGCTTGCCAGCACAAACAAAAGGTTATACTTGGAGCTGTTTGAGCTGTATTGGCAGCCACAGCTCAAAACCTGAGGTTGTTCAACTCTCAGGTACCACTGACCTACCAAAAATCATAACCGTGAACAGGAGAGGTTTTATATCCAGTGAGGTGGCTAAGAAAAAGAGGAATTTGTTCGTTGGTGGTGGTTTTATGGGATTAGGGGTGAATAAAATCAAACAGATTAGCTAACTGCTCATAAATCTTACCCTGCTACAGATATTTCAGTATTTGTAGAGATAAAATCTAAATATGACTCTGCAATGAGCCTTAAGGCCTCTAGTCCTTGCTGTGATTCAAAGGAGTCCCAGAAATGCCAAGAATTCCATACCCATTTTCTTAACCAAGAGTTAGCAATTATTTTATGTTATTTTTAAATTGCTGAAGAATTCTAGAAGAGAACTAGGAGTTCAGCTGAGGAATAAAGTACAGGAAGAGTATAACCCAACAAATGCTGCATGACAGGTCTGCTGCAATTGCTAATGACTGGTAATTGCAACTCCCAGGTGTAATACAGTTGATCCTTTGACCACTTATAGTCAGAGATTAGACAACTGGCTGCATAGCTCCATCTTTAAATCTTGAGAAGATCACACCTTGACCTTGTTCTAGCTATTTTAAAGTAAAGGCAGATTAAACTTCAGTTCTTGGGCGCCAAGACTCACAGCTCAGGCAATACCCAGAGGCAAGCTCCAAAGCCAGCTGCGTCAGCCAGCTGCTCCCAGCAGCCATAGGTGCCAGGAGAACAGCGAGTGAAAGCCAGACCCAACAACTTTCTGATCTCCCCGTTGCCACCTCAGGAAAGTGGGCAACACTTCTTTTGTATAGTGACCCGTATAATGGATTTAACAGCAGAGCAGCAGAAGCAGAGGGGAAGATGCACAGGTCTCAGAGAAACCCATTATTCCTCTGCCTTCTGCATGCCCTTTACTGGAACAGGTCACCACAGCTGAGTTGTCTCTTCCTCTGGCCACCCTGTATGAAGGCCACAGCCTTCATATAGGCTCCGAGCACCTAACTTTGTTAAGGGCTGTCAGGAACTTGAGAAACAGCTGGGTAGCTGTCCTTGCTCTCAGTCAAGTCATCCACAACAAAACCAACCTTCCTATCTTTCTGTCCAAGACAGGTAAAAGTTTAACTGCTGATGTGCTGGACCAAATGAGCAGTCTGTAGACTGCTTTGTGGCAGCCTGATAAAAAATGAACCCTTTCCTCAAAGATTTATGGGGAGTCAGCAGCAAAAAAAGTATTTGCTGACAAGAGAAACGTGAAGAGGTTACACGTGCCCCAGAGAAGGTACCTGTCTGGCCAGAGGGAAGCTGCACAGGCCTGTAAGATCTGGACAAAAACATTACCGAATGTGGCCTTGAAAAGCAGCACCCTGCAAAGAGCCTGACAGAACCAAGCTGGGGAGGGTGGGAAGAAAAATGTTTCACAGCAGTTCCTCGGCTGCACAACAGGGATGAAACCGAAACAGAAAAGGTCTATTAAGTCATGACTTAGAAGCTCCAGACTTCTTTTTTTTGGCATCTGAGTTCACAAAGGCCACATTTTGGGTGCCTGGAAGTTTAAAGTTTCAGGGTTTGCATGTTGGTTTTTTTTGTTTGTTTGTTTGCTTGTGTTTTGTTTTGTTTTGTTTGGGTTTTTTTGGTTTTGTTTTTGTTTTGTTTTGTTTTTTATTTATTTTATTTGTTTTTATTTTTTAACAAACTGCAAATTATTCTAAATATTTAAGATTTGTTAAATTAAAGAACAATTGTAGTGGCTTGAAAAGAAAGGATCAATTTTCACAGAAATTCTTACTAAAAACTCTGGTTACTTAGAGGTCAAATTCTGCTTTCCTTTACAGCTGCTTATCTCCAGTATCCTTAGTGGAAATGTATTTGGTATTGAAGGAGTTCAAGGATTAATTTGGATATTTATATATACAGCCTATAATTATACAAAATACCGTAATCTGATTTAGCATGTTCTACAGGTGCCAGGAAAATAACTTAGAGAAGTTATTGTATTATGAAACTGAATTTTTTAAAAGCCACATATTATTAAAGCCTGTGAAATGCGTAACTGAAAGCTTGCCTAAATCCTAATAACATACATGTCTCAGGAATTTTCAGTATCCACAGGACAAATTATTTCCTAACATACTAATCTCCATAAACCACCAGATCTCCCATTCCACCTTTTTTATATCTTATATGTAATTACTTGGGACACAGAGGAATGTATAATTTCTGGACCTGTGCAGCTGCAAAAGCTAGTGGTATAACTTGAAAAAATATATATATTTATCTAATTATGGGTGCCAACACACAAAGCCATAACCATCTCTAGATGTAATTCAGATGCAAAAGAAACGTAATCCTCAAATACGTATCATCCTTTATTTTTGTTCATCATGTATTTCCCCTAAATCCACTCCAGTACTCAGAAGGATTTTCTATTTTGAGGAAATATTATCTTCTAGATAAAGAGTCATGACTCCGGAAAACAAAAAGCCACAAACAGCAGCCAAAAAACAATCCCTGACATCTTGACTACCTCCCAGGTTGCAGTGTTATTAGAAGACACTTAAATGGTGGATCGGAGGCAGTAGCATCACGTAGCAAACAGCACCCTCCACCCACTGAGAAATTAACTGCAAATGCTGGGAAAATTTAAGAGGTAGTTCAGAGGAAGAGAACTCAACACAGGTGTTTATGTGGTCATGTAGCTGGCTAGGTCTTTAAGAAGAGAGCATTTTACCCAGTGGAGGCAGGATAGAGTTTCCTAAATCTGGGCTTCTAAGAGCTCTTTGAGATATCCTGCTGTACTCCAACTGGCCTCCAGCTGCAGGTCTAAAAGAGCATGGGTCTCTCACAGATCTGGTATCTCATCAAATAACCCACATGCCTGTCCTGGATACTCTAGCACACCTCAGATGTCACTCAAACGCCACTTGGCTTTAGGAAACTGAATCAAAAGCCCTGGAGATCTAGTTAGTACAATCAACAGATCTGGAACAGCAATGCTTCACAACCTTCTGTCTCTACGACATAAGCAGCAAGTCAATCGATCATCTAGAACACCTGAGACACTTAAAACTACCTGCGATACCTGCATGGGGATTGTAGATACGCCACAGGACCTACAGCAACTTGCTTTCCACTGCACATGCTACTGGATATGCTTGCTGTGTCATCTCAGATGGCACTGATCACCCATGCTAGGCTACTGAATAGCTTAGTAGGTGCTCTAGGCACCTACTACAAGTGATCTGAACTGCTTCACCAACCTTACCCACTGTACTGACTAGTCCTCCAGGCCTCAGATCTGCTCCTAAACATGTTCACCATCATTTAAGATGCAGTTTATCCTGCCTGGCCCGTCACCTCCCAGATGACAGTGAGTTTCCCACTAAGATCTGCATCATGTTTCTCATACTCACGAGGGTGTCTCAAATCTCCAACAACACAGATGTTTATGTTCAGTCAAAAGGAGTGAGCCTTTAGTAGCTGGTTAGATGACTCACTCTCTATACTAGTTGTACAGACTAAACCTCTATCACTCACATTATCAGACTAAAGGGACAATTCAGACACAATGCATAAGAACACAGCTCTCCATAAGCACCTGGATTTAGGTGTCAACTTAAAATTGAATCTCAGCATAACTTCCCCAATATTTACAGGTTTACTTCCTGCATAAACATACTTATTGTCAGGAAGCTTCATCCCTTCCTGAAGACTCTGCTGCTAGACTTTGCTGTTCAGATTTTTCCCTCATTCAAAATCCAAGTGAAGAAAAAAAAAAAATTGTGAGGTTATAAGTATACACACTCTTCTTAACTTCCTTATACGTTCTGAACCCAAATTGGCTGTATACAGTTGTCAATGACACCAAAGTGCCATAGGCTTCAAAAGAAATGGTGTGTAAGAAAATGCCAGGCTAACACAGATGAGTACAGCGGGTGTTTCCTACCTCACCTTACAAACCCCTTCTGTGTTCAGTGTAGGTACCACAGACATAAATAGCACAAAGGTAGAAAAAACACTTTTGGAAACCCTGTTCTCCTCAGTTATTTAATATTTACTAATAAGGCTTAATATTTAGTCCAAGAACAATTATTTATTCTTTATTTTAACACAGAATTTTAAAAGGTAGTATGTAGAAAAAATGAATGCTGACACATCTGCAAGATCTGAATTTTAATTGTCCTGGCAGAAATTCAGTTGGTATTTAAGCGGGGTCAGGACAGAAGAAAGTAAGCACAATTTAAGTGCTTCTACATATTTCATACAAAGCTGGCTACCTTACAGGGGGAAATCCTTGTCACACCAGCTCATCTAATTAGTTACTTCATATAAAACATTTCCCCTTCTCATGATATCTTATAGCTATAACTAGTAGCACTAACTTTCATCCCTTTTTGTAAGCACCCAAAGCTGTTAGAAGTCCTGTGCTTCAGTTAGTGAGAAAAACTAAAAGTTTCATCCTGCAAAAACCTACTCATTAGGTTCAGAAAGAAAAGATACATCAAGTAAAGGTTGATTTCCACTAACAGCTTCTATTACTAAAAATCTTTGTTTCTCAAAACACAGCAACAATCAATCACTCCCTATACTGTGGGTCGTGCTTAAATATATTTAAGCCCAGCCTTTTTCCTCCATATAATGTGTGAGTAAAGACTGCCATGACAGGGGAGAGCTGAGGGAACTTGAGGTCCTTGCTAGCAGTGAGCAGTTAGTGGTTTCTCCTTTACCCTGTGCACTGGCCTGGGCTGATCCTGTTTAGACCAAGGCCATGTTGGCTCTATTCATTTCTTCTGTTCCTCTTTAGGATTTAGAGAAAGGTAAATTATATCCTAGCAGCATTTATGGTGTTGGTTAATGTTTTATTTTCATTTTGTTTGTTTAAAATATTTTTCTTCCAATCATAAATCCAGTGCAGGACATTTCTGAGTGAACCACAGTTTTTCTGCATGATCATGTCACTTTCTGATCATTTAAAATGCCTGCACAGCATGAAGTCTACTACTAACAATACTGCAGCCACTAAATTAGAATTATCTGTCATCTGGGTTACATCACCTACAGCCACGTCCATTGTGAAAGGCTCATTCTGAGGAGCCATTTAACACCACACACTGTAAAGCTGCATTATACTGCACACAATCCCACCAGTGTACAACAACCAGAGTGCCACCTAGTGTGACCCGCCCTACCAGCACTGGGGCTACAAACAACGCTGAAGTGTTGGGGACTGCTCAGAATGGGCATGAGTTAAGAGGGCTTGCTAAAATACTTCTAACAGCAGAGAAATTCAGATCTGGAAGGAAAATTATTTTAAACGGTTTAATACGTTTTGAGACTCATCATAAAAAGTCTTCAGAATAAAACAAGGCCTGTTTGTCTAAACACTGGAAGGAATATATCAACTATTGTCTTTACTGATGTTCAAAACCCCAGTTATTTTTCCCCTTGCTCCACAGACAGGAATTAGCAAACAAGCAACACCTTCAAAGTCAGTTTACATCACAAAAGATACATCACCAATACCTTCAAATACACTTTAGAGATATCTGTATTTTTGCACAGCCTACATGGAGTCCTGTGTAAGTTGACATTCATCATAACTGCACACAAGAATCCGACTGAAAAGATACTGTCAAGCAAAACCAGACTTACCTGAAAGTGCAAAATTATGGTCCATATCAACCCCAAAGTCAGTTTTGGATTCCCATCTGTTATGTCGTAATTTCTAATATTAACCAGTTTCACCTGCCATCAAGGAAAGAAAATAGAGACAAAATGGAGATAAATATGCCACAAATACACACTGTACTCCACAGGCACAACTGCCAGGGATGCATTACTCTCCTCCTGAGCTTATTCCATCATTTTTTTTCTAATTCTCAAGAGCAGAAAGGAATTGCATTCTGGCTTTAAGCAGACCGCCAGGAATTGCCTCTCTCACCCACCCCAAGCTAAGAGGATTCCTCAGCTATCACTACGCCAACAGATCTGCCCCTTGTGCCAAACACCCTCCGCCTTGGTCCATGTCAGAGGAGGAAGGTGTGATAGAGGGGCAAAAGGATAACAAGCATATGATGATTTGTAACTGGTGTATCAGTCTCCAGGCTGTGCTGAGACCCAGGAAGCTATCACTGCCTTTCCTTCTCCCAACGCCCTCCCGCAGCCAAGCAAAAATTTAGCAGCAGGAGAACTGGTCTGCTAGAACACAACAATCTGCCTTGATAAAACCAGGAGTTTAGTATCACATTTAAATAACCAGAGGCTTAATAGTGACAACTATTACTATTGTTTCTGCTGCTCTATTCATTCACAGTGCTATAAACATGAATAACAGGATTAAAACAAAGGCTGACATTTTTGCCACTTCAATAAGCCCACATCCCGAGTCAAATAATTCTATTTTCTTTGTTATGTTTTATCATTCCATTTAATTTTTCTATATGTGTTATGTATCCATATAGCCCAGCAATTAAAGATAACTCAGCTAAAAAGCATTTTATGCTTATGTTAGTAAAGTTACATGCACATGCTTTTTAAACACATACTCTTATCAACACTGAAAAAGCAAAGGCATTTCCTTCTCTTCATCTGCAAACATAACCTTAACTATAAAGGGGGGGAAAAAAAGGCAAAACAAAAAAAAAACCACCACACCAAAAGCACACTGTCTGGAAGATGTGAGTTCAAAAAAGCAATTATAAACAAATCCAAATGTTTTCCTCCCACTGCATTATAAAAACTGCTTGTGTTTAGCACAAATCTACAACATACTCAAATATGCCTCATGTTGTTTTTCCTTTGTTTTTTTTTCTAAAAGGGTTCAAAATTATCGATATATAGTATGTCCATGAATCACTATCCTTGGACATGTTTAAAAACAAGGAAAGTAGACATGGTGCTTAGGGACATGGCTTAGCAGTAGACTTGGTAGGGTTAGGTTAATGGTTCGACATGATGATCTTAAAGGTCTTTTTCCAACCTGAACAAGTCTTTCTTGTTCTATGATTTTTCTCTATCTCTGCCTTACAATCAAAATAAAGCATTTTATCTAGAGGTTATATAGCCAATCTGAGGAAGTCACCTCCTAAATATGTTTAGAAACACCTTAGCAGGGGGCTAAAACTTTAATCAAATGCAAGCCCCAGTGGCAGCTTTCCAAGAAGACCAAAGCCCTTATAAGCATGTTGTAGAGTAGAGTACAGCTATCTTCACAAAACTGAGGCTAAAGAGAGCACAAAAATCCTCAGATCACAATCAACAGCTATGTGATGGAGAATTGTGGCTCCCAATGACATGGGCATGTTCAGAAACCTGAGGATGACACAACCCTAAATCTCCCATGTTTAATACACATGGTCTGTCATGAATAAATAAGGCATGGTGCAGCACAAGCCCAGAGGTCTTGCTGCATAAAAATGTTGTGACTGTCATTTCAAGTAGCCATTCATTTACTTCACAGTATATTTGTTCAATGCCTCACTTTGATTAAAAAGAATTGTTTGCTTTGAACTCGGTGAAAGAGGATTGAGTTCTCGCTGTACAGATCACTCGGTGACCCGAAAGACAGTCTGCAATTTCACTCAAAATATGAATACATCTGTTTTTACAAGCAAATTAAGTATCACTCTGTGGTTTGCTACCTCATATTTCTTCAAACCTTTCAAGTAATAAATAATTTTTTTGGAAAAAGATCTACAATCATCCAATCAGAAAACAGGTTTCCAGCATCAATTCATTTGGATGGGATGGATTGAGAGGAACAGCTTTTCCTTCCATGCTCATTTTGGACATTTTTAGAATATTGGGGTTTTTTTGCAAAGGGAGAAAGCAAGAATCCTGAAAGTATTTAAAAAAAAAAATTAAAAGCACACAGAAGCTCACAGCAGCAGAAAACCACCCAGCAGTCTGAGTTTCAAGTGCTTGGTTTAAAGGAGACTCAGCCTTCACTTCACCTGTATCTTCCACAGGTGACTCCAGGTGACTCCGCTGCCTCTCTAGGAGGGCACCAGCTCTGCTGTGATCAGGTTTAAGGCTTGCAAAAGTTCTCTCAAAACAAATATAACCACAACAAGGAACTCCCTCACAATATTCCTATTTCTTTGAATCTGCATTTTGCACTAAAAATTAGATTGTGAACAAACCTGCATACCAGCTAGTGTCTGGGAAGCATGAAAAATGTACTGTAAGCAACTCCCGAAGATCTCACCCATAATTTGCTCCTCTTTAACACCATATACCACAGAAGGGTGGTACAAAGTTACCTCTGCCACATCTCTATTAACCATCTCAAGCACAAGATGAAGCTGAGCCTACAGGAGCAGCTGTTACACAGCATACGTAAGAGACCAAGCAGGACACAGTCTTTCTTTATTAGCTACAGGTGACAAAATTGTCATTAATATTTTTCATTAAAATTTTCACCATACCTGGCGGTTTTTCAAATAGTCAAGTGCAATTTGGACGTTCTGAAGTCTGTGAAAACGCATCCGACCTTTTTCTCGGGGCTAAAATTGGAAAACAATAGTTGTGAGATTTTCTTGTCAGACAAAAGAACAAATGATCTGCTTTAAAAGATATCACGTAAAACATCAGAAGCATTACAGTTTTAATGAAGCCCAAACCTTTACTGGAAAAGTGTGCTTTAACAATTACATTTTTTAAAAAACTGTGGTTGAAATCTTTTAGCACAGCAAATGGCAAGAGAGATCAGTGGTCCCAAACTGCAGCTTTGATCCATGCAGGCTGAAAGCTGTTTCTCTGTAACGGGAACTAAGGCCAAGAGAGCTAGAAAAGGCCCTGCATGAATCTACCTACAGAAACCCAACTGCATTATATTATTATAAAAGATTTACAGTATATTATGCAAAGCAAAATGTAAGTAATGACATGTATTATGTAGCTCTAGTAGACTTTGTGATGGAAAAGTTTAACTCTGTATGCAACTTTATGATTTAATGTTATTTATTTAGAGCACGACCACATAATCATTACAATATCAATACGTAATAATTTAAAGCATGTAATAAAGACAATACCTTCTTCCAAACATAATAATGCAAAACATACAGCCCTAGAGTAAGTTTAAGCTCTTGACTTGGGTAGAACATTATCAATCATGAAAACAGCTAACAAGTCACCCTTCTCAAAGCAAAGTCAAAAGTAGCAAGAAGAAACTGTAAAATAAGCATGAGTGGTGTGTTAATGGAAACATGGCAAAACTGCATGCAGTTAGTGTAAAATCACCAAGAAGAAGAATCACACAAAAATCACACTTTACTTAGCTGTCAAAGCTCAGCAATGGGAAAGCAGTTAAATTTAGATCATCATCATCATCATATCCAAATCCTTTTATTCTTCTTCCTTATTTCAGATTTTTCACAAACCTTCACAGCAATAAACTGAAGCAGACTATAATGGCTCAGGATCAGCCATGAAAATGAGTATTTCCTCAGACAGTCACTGCGAAACACAGATACAGGCCCAAGCCTTTCTCAACTGCCTTTTTTCCCCCCCTGTGGAGTATCAGATGCTTGCCAAAAGGAAACATGGGAAAATGGAGCTGAATAAGCAGCATAAACTAAAACACAAAGAATTTTAATTCCTGTTATAGAACCTTCAATTTAGCCCCTTGTTTTTCATGTCAATAGCCCAGGATCAAAACCTGCAGCCCTTGCTACCGAGTAGCTCCCCCGGATGGAACGAAGAACTGCAGACCTGGAACTTGGTTTTCCACAGTAAAAAGAGTATAATAAATCCCAAATGACATAGTCAGGTAAAGCATCTCAGAGGGGAAATATTTTTTTAAAAAAATGTACAGCTAAAATGAAGCATTTTGAGTTATGTTATGCCCCAGAAAAAAAAGCACACAAATTCCACTGAAATCACAACCGCGGCACAACACACAGGGAGCCAAGAAGGCACTCGGACCCTACGACAGCAAGTTGCTTTAGCAAACACTATTAATGCAAGGTCTACAAAGGCATGAAACAGCTCACTTGGACTAACAAGCACTCAGCGTTTTACCCTTGATGAGTAGATATTTCCCTTCTGGATGGTGTAAATACAGTGAAACAGTAATTCAGCGTTTGTTGTGAGGAAGATAAACCCTGCAAGTGATCTGTAGACGTAGTAGCCACTACACAGAGCTGCCACTGCACTTCTACTTTTATTATCTGCTTTCATAAACATAACTATTTAATTTGATCAATTTTAACAAGCAGATCTGTACCTCTGATTTACTTAATTACAAAATATTATCCAGTATCACGTGCAATACACCATGGGTGTAGTAGACTGGTGCTTCTAATTAAGACAAAACAGTTTTTTGCCATTGACTTGACTAAGGAGAGCTTTCAAGCCTTGGTGCAAATTACCTGTATATGGGCAATGCTGTTTGCAAGCAAAGAAACACAACCTTGCTCTAATGGAATTATGGTATTTCCCTGTTGATTATTAAAATCAATTATTTACTTCTAGAAAATGTTGTCCAGTACACACTTGTGGCACAGTTTTGTACAGTTTAACAGAAGAAAATTAAAAGAAATCTTCAACAGTTGCATTTTAGCCGTTGGCAAAAAGGCTGAATTTGTCTTTACCATACCTCCATCATAAACTTACATATCCTGGTTTACCAACATGAGTTCTTTTGTCCTTTCTACAGCACACTACTGCAGCACACCGAACTAAGAATTCACATTAGCAGACACCACACTTCAAACACTACATTAGTACAGTTACGGGGGTCGGCACCTACCCCCTTATCCTCATCCTCCACATCCTCATGCTGTTCATTTGCGCATGCTTCTGTTGAACTCACCAACCGTAAGGTCTTCAAAAAATCTCGCTCTCTTGGCTAATGAATATAACAGACAGGAGACAGGACAGCAAAAACACAAGACAGACCACAAATGAAAAGAAGAGCATGAAAAGAAGAACATAATGAAGAGAACAAATACCAAGCAAGGGAAGTAATGCTCACAAAGAAAGGAAATGACACCTGAGGAGTGTGTTAGACAATTTCAGGGACATTTTATCCTTGTTATTTGTAAGTTACTCCCTTTAATGCGAAGGGATATTAAGCATCCAACACTTGTTAAAAGAAAAATTGTAAAGAAGAGGGAAGAACAGAAAAAAATAGCGCATTACCCTACTAAGAAAGGAAGTCTCACTGACCACAAGAAATTGAAAGAACAGACTGCATTCCCCCACAGAATTCACAGTACACTATTTACCAACAGAAACACAACTTGTCTCTTCGGTATCAGGTCACAGGTTACAGAAAATATCAAAGAAACATCCAGCAGCTGATATGCAAAGAGTAAACAGACATAACAAACTGGAACCACTGCATTCTGATTTGAAGGCTTACCAAGGTGTCTCCAGAAAGGACTTCTAAAAGTGAGATCAAATTATGTCCATCTCTCAGGTCTTCATACAGGTCATTCACATGTTTTTGAACCTGTACAGATAAATGGAAAAAACGAAATGTGAGATCACTACTTATACCTGAGAATTCACACTCACATTAAGAAATACCTTTTAAAATACAGACAAAACTCAGATATATCTCAAGACGGCTTTTCAAATTTATTCAGTTTCCTTACAAATTTACAAACCCAGATTAACTGTAACAGGCAAAATTCACATCTACATCTGCAGTCACACAGCTCCATCACACTTTATTTCATTTTGCCAAAAAGGAGAACAACAACATGAAGTTATGGGCAATGAATACGTGTAACAATGAAAAAAATCAGTATCTGACAATTTCAGGGATAGCAGGTGCCCCCCTTTTTTGACCTCAGTAATGACCACTAACAGAGAACACCAGCTAAATCCAGTGAATTGAATACACACCATGTGTACTTTATGCTCAGCACACACGTTCACCGGAGTCAAGTCAAAAGTTACCGCACTGTCTGGCCTTAAACTTATTACTCCTCAAAGCACATCATCCACCAACTAACAATGTGATTTGTCACCTCATATTTCCTGATACTTGGTGAGTTTTCCCTCACCTCACACACCGTACCAAAGAAATAGGACATGAGGTTGATCTAGTGAAGCCAAGGACACACACAGCCCTTCCCACCAGCTGTGCCAGTGGCAGAGGTTAGTGCTCCCTGCAGCTCAGCAACACTCTACCACCAGCAGTCACCAACCCTACTAATCCCTTCTTCTGGTGCCCTCTAAGAGATGGTCACCCTTTGCCAGCTGATAAATCGTGTTGAGAACCAGCAGACCCTGTGAGGCCAGCCATGAGCAAGGGAGCAGATGTAATGAGAACAGTGACAGATGAAAGCCCCAACTTTTCTGACAAGCACAACAAAGCTGGGAGATGTTTGCCCAGAGGCCAACTTCTTGTTTGTTAGCATTAGCTTAAATACCTTTTTATCTAAAATTTCTTTAACAATTTCAGCCAGCTGCTCTTGAAATGTGAAACAAAAGACCTCATTTCTTAGAAGCAGAGATTTTTGACATTGCCAGCCAGGACAGAAGTTGGGGACTTTCCAGCTACAATTTAATGTCATTTCTCTGACATCAGAAATTGCTTCTGAAGTTACCAGCTCTGCTAGAGATGAACTGTACTTCCAATATGGGACCTATGGGACACTCCTCTGCCTGCCAACATTTCTGTGGG
>NW_008592975.1:0-9370 GCF_000691845.1 Merops nubicus | reverse complement strand
GCAGGAATCAACGCAGACCTTTGACTTTATATAACAGTTCTGTTTACCTGACTTTCGGGACGGATTTCTAGATCCATCCTGTTAAATAAATAACTGCATCCCTACTGATGATTAGCTTCATAGATGCTTTTTAGTTTAGGTTTTCTTACTTCAACTTTTAAACATGAAATTACCCTGCAATCTGTTTGCACAAAAAGACATCACCTTAATTAAGAGTAATATCACAGCATATTTGTGTTCCTTCTGAAGACTAGCCAGAACAAGTCATGTAGAAGAGTGTCCCATTAAGGAATTACAACTGATATTTTCCAAAACATTTATACAGACTCTGCATACACAGACAAGTTCCATACCAGTACCCCTACACATATACATACACAAAATAATATCATTTTAGTTGTGATTTTAAAAGAATCCTGTAAGCAATTCGTTTTTAATAATTTCCAAGAGAAAAAAATCTTTGATAATAGTCAAGTATTGTTAAGCTGAACAAAGAAACAGAACGCACGTTCTACTACATCTGAGGTGAAAAAGAAAGGGAAACTGTGTAGGTACCATCAAAAGTCCTAATATGAGATTTGATTATGCTAAATGCTTAAAAGATGAAAAGCACAAGGGCCTTCAATTCTTAACCCAAAACAACTGTGCCTTTTTTTTTTTTTTTCTATTCAAAGGACTATGCCAACTGAGTGCTAAAGTCAACAAAAGCAGGCAAGTTTTCTTTGCAATAAAACCCTGTGAGAGGGTTCCCTGCTCCTCCCCACCCTGCAGGCAGGACATGCCATTCTCCACTTCCCTGAGGAGAGCAGAATCCCAAGCCAGAGCAATTCCACAGCACAGGAGGAGGACATCAGGTTAAGGACAGAGGAAAGGTGTGTACATCTACAGGACACTGCACCAGCACTGCTGTGCAGCACCAAGTCAATGCGCACACTCTTTTCAAGGTGGAGCTCATGGAAGCTGCCCAACGTGCAGGTATCCGAGTTAAAAGACAAGGAAACTACCATTTTCTAATCTGCCTGCTTTCCTTTTCCATTAAATGCAGGATAATTTTGTTCTCCTGCTGGTCTGTCTCTCCCAACACATTTGTTCATCTTCTGTTTGTTTCTTATACTCTGAGGTTTCCAGAGTATTACAGAAACAACCATCTTCCCCAGTTTATCTTTCTAGAAATCACAGATGCTTCAGAGATGAACTCATACTGTGTATGAAGAAAGTGGCATAGAGCTGTCAAAACAGGAAGACCAGCAGCACGCCTTAGACGTCTGTCTTAGTTCTGCCCCCGGCTGGCAATTGTTACTGTGAGGATTAATTATTTAGGAGATACTACTTTGCTGTGCTGGTATAGGATTAGAGAATAGGGAACCTCTTCCAATACTCTGAGCAACAGATGTGCACCTAAAAAGATGCATTTGGTCAGCTTGCGGCAAGCAAGGTCCCTCAAAGCAGCAGATCACTTTTTAAAATGAGCACCTTGTGCTTCTCAAGAGATCCTACACTGCCACTTGAGGAAAACCCTGCAAAACCATCTCTCCTTAACTATCACTTGGGTAAGCATTGTCTCTCAACATACATAATGAATGCTTAATCTTTAAACACAAGAATCAAATACTGCCATTTCATCGCTGACCTGCTCCTTCAGAAGGTCTCGTACCACAAGCACTGGCTGCAGAAAGGGGTCCCTGGAGGGATCTGGGGGAATCTGCTGAGCCCCACAGCATTTTTTAACAAACAGTTCTTGTGGCTCTTCAATAATATCACAGAATTGTCAGCCCTCCATTTTGCAAGGTCCACGTGCAAAATAGGTAACATGCTGCCTCAGGCCACTTTTTGCAATATACCCTACGTGTGTGTGGCAGACTTGATAATTCGGGCACAAGAAGAGATTCTTTAAGAAAGACGTGGGAGATGCTGAGTGGCCGAGGGTCCAACAAAACTTAAACAAGAGAAGCAAGATGGCTTCATCAGTCAAAAGAAAACAGGGAGAATCTAAGGCACTGTTTCACATGTGATTCATCTTCTGATCGTCATCTTCTGGCATGTGTACTATGATGTTTGTTGTAAGGAGAGCTCCATCACCCTCGATATGAGCATAAGATATTTTCCTGACATATTTTCCAAATAAGCGTAAGGTTTAAGCTTTACAGTCTAGTGCCTTGAGGAACCTGTACAACCATGAGTAAAACCCAGCTTTTTAAAACTGCAGCAGTCAGAGCTGCAATCTTGACCCCAGACCCCAGCACATCAGGTGCTTGCAAATGAAGACGGTTGCTGCCTCTGAGAGCCAGTAATCTAATACCCCACATAGCTCGCATAGCTGTATCATACTGTTCAGCTGACACATCTGGTTGTCCTTACAACCAAGTTGCTATCAGTTCCAATCTCATGTCCTGTTATGCTTCTGCAGTTAAAGACCCTGTCCCACCAGGCTTGGCTTCCTCTTCCGTGGGCTGGCATCTCAACACATCTGTCACCACCGCCTTCCATCTCCCCGGTTCTTGTTTCCACCAACAGAGAATGAAGGCATGGTTCAGCTGTCTGGACACACACCTACAAGGGCTGTTTTATGTTTAGGGGCCATGCCACTTGGCCTCCACCTGCTTCTCCAGAAGAACGAAGGTTTGCCTAAGCCCCGCTGGCCAGTCCTCCACAGATGTCTGTCCTGAATACCCTCTTAAGCACCTCAAACAGCTCTAGACATCCATACTTAGGCAACTGAGTCTGTAAACAGTGATCTCTATTTTTGCCATGGGTCACAGCAAAGAACAAGCCATCTCCCATAGCAAGCCCATTTCTTAATATTTTTCTTGATATTATTAGTTATGATATGCTGATACTGGAACAAAATCTACAGTTTTACATAATAAAACCACAGGCTGCTTAGTCTTATATGGGCAAAAAGGGAAGGACTGACCCTTGCACGCCAAAACAGCTTGCTCTTGAAAATGATACAGAAGATGTACAAGCTGGAGTAGAGAAGGAAGATCACTGTCTTTAACATTGATATACATCCACTCTTTCGTAGAGCCCATTGCAACAGGACAGAGAGTAATGGTTTTAAACTGAAAGAGAGTAGATTTAGACTAAAGATACAGAAGATGTTTTTAATGCTGAGGGTGGTGAAACACTGGAACAGGTTGCCCACAGAGACAGTAGATGCCTCATCCTTGGAAACGTTCAAGGTCAGGCTGGACAGGACTCTGAGCAACCTGAACTCCCTGATATCCCTCCTCGCTGCAGGTGGTTGGACGAGATGACCTTTAAAGGTCCTTTCCAACCCAAACCATTCTATGATTCTATGAGGATTTTATGAAAACACCTAAAAAACACAGATTTTTTTCTTATTCAGAAGTAAATAAGGCAGGAAAGCATGGTTGTGGCCCTTTCTGTATATACAGTGGGCGCACACCCAGCATACATGTAGAGAGATCTCACAGACATTCATGTTAGGCTACAGCGTGCTCCTGGCCAGACCCTAAAATGCAAGGGACCACGTTCTCAGCTGAAATAGTGTAGGGAGGAAAAGAAACATTTATGTGCTGCAGAGTCCACAGACAATGCAAAAGAGGCATGAGAGAGCACATTATCAGCTCTGGAAGGAGTAGCTAGAAGTAACTCCCATGTCCCAGAGGCCACCAGAAACAGCCTGCGGGAGGTGAGGCAATTCCTGTGGGCCTGTCAGGCTGCAGGGCTTGGAAACAAGAGAGTTCCGTGCTCACACCCGTGCAAAACGATCCCTCTTTTTCAGGGTAAAGAAAGCAGATTAAGCAAGTATCTTTCTTAAAACGTCAGGATTCTGCTTATCTGTGTTATACTTAAGCTGAACTTATTGTTAAAAGAACGTGCCAAATCAGACCTTTTCTAACAGCTTGCAGAAGAGTCAAAAACTAGCATCAACTCTGAATCATGTTTATTTCCAAAGACTGAAGTTCAGCTGACAAGCCTTTATAAAATCAGTGTCATCCCCAGGCGTTATGAAGAAATACAACATTCCATATCCAAGAGACTTTTCAGACCGCATAGCCTGGGAAAGTCTTTTCAAGTACTGCTCTTCTCACTTCTGGAAGCAAAATTAATTAAATGTCCAGCACAGACACAAAGCATTACCTCTTTTCCAAAGGAAAATGGGATAAGGCTCAAAAGTTAGAACTGTAAGGGTTGTGTTTGGGGAAAAAAAGGGTCAGGCCTTAATTACCAGTGAGGTCACCGATAAGTCCAAACGACAGCTGGCACAAGGCCACCACGAGTTTCACAATAAACTTCAGATTTATTCTTTAAGAATCTGACTCAGTACCCACAGGGGGAAAAAAAAAAAAAAAAAAATCCCTTAAGACTCCCATTCACTTCAGCTACAGTAAGTGCTTTTCTCTGAGATATTAGACACGGATAGTTAAAAGCTCCTATAATTACACTGTTCCACAGAAAATGCCATCAACATTCAGACGGCTGAAATACTGCTTTGGCCACTGCATGAGATCTTGGCATCCTGATGAGTTAGTTTCTCTAATGCTTCAGCTCCCTCAAAATGTATGCAAGCTTGGTTGTAAAGGACAAATTGTATTCAAAGTGCTTTTCATAAGGGAACAGTTTTCTGTAAATTCTGAAAATCTGTATGTTTTCACCTTTGAAAATTAGGAAATCATAGTATCAGTGCTCATGGCATGATAACAAACCTATACCATGAGTAAAGAATGAAAAAAACTCTCATACAAAAAGCTGTATTTACGTACAAAAATAAAGTTTTACTATGCCAACACATGCACATGAGACACTCTAAAATTCTGATCAGGTTGTAGCAATATCCCCGCAACACATAATTGTTCAGATCAGATATGTGAAAAATATTCCCACGTGACTGATCTGCCAAGCAAGGCTGCTTCTTCAAACACCTTCAAGACTACTTAGACACTCCAGCGGGCTGTGAGGCACAGCCAGGCACTGAGCTGTGGTCCCTGGCCAGCCTGATGTCACGCCAAGAGATCAGGGAGCTGAAGCAGTTACAAGCAGATGACATCCGGCCCCCTGCGTCTCTCATGCTCTTCAATCTCCCGACTTTAAACCCAAAATTTCTTTCTCAGGCAAAAATAAACCGAACGCCAAATACACATCCTGGGCACGATCCTTGTTTTGTACTAAATCCTGTAAGAAACCTCACCCATTCTGTTAGAAATAAGCACGGGTGGTCTGGCAGAACCTCGCGGCCGGCTCACCCCGGGACGGCAGCTCAGCTTCCCCGGGGAGGCGGGCAGAGCGCAGGCCGCGCTGCAGATGGTGCTGTTCCCTCACCTCTGCCCAGGCAAGCCGCTTCCAGAGCTGGACACCCACCAGCCAGGACATGCCGACTGCTCCCCCCGGGCCCACCAGCACGGGGCCCAGAGCCAGGGCCAGCAGCCAGATGGCCCGAGGGGAAAAACTTGTGCCTCATCTCCTCTGTGCGCCTGTTCCCTTGCAAGCAAGGTCTGGTGAGCCGAGTTATAGGTCCAGTGTCTGAAACTCACTTTCACCCTTTTCTTTTGGTCACCAATCTGATAATCCACTCCACAGGAAATTTTCCTTGCTGTTCACTGAAAATATTTTTTTTGTTTGTTTCATTCTCAGGAGTAATTTTCTAGCTGTTTGACCTTGGATATTAATTTTCCCAAATAGTAAGCATAGCTAATGCTGCTCCACCTCAGAAAGTCCTTTTACCATCTCAAATACTTATAGTAAGCCACCTTAAAACAAATCTCCCATATAAAGCAAGTTATGATCCCTGATCTCTCTCTATAGGATGTTTCTTAACTGAATATTCATCCTTAGCTCCATCCTTGGATTCATCCTTCACTTTCTCATCTGACCAATATTCCACACTCTATTAGCACGACAACTCGGTGATCTGAACACACTTCCCACGTTCCACCTCTCTAAATTCCTGTCCTTGTATCTAAGCTTGGATCTGTCCAAATTTTATTTTTTTTTTTTAAATATTAAACTTTGCATCTCTTTCAGACAACTTGCTTGTCCAACTAACCCACTGCTTTTGCATACTCTAATTTGCATTTTGTTGCTAGCCTTCGATTGTTTCGTATGTCTCTGGATAACTCTAAAAAACTAACTTCATAAAAACTGATATTTGTATGGCTTTCATATAAATATGCTGTTGCTCAATTTCTAAAAAAAAAAACAAAAGTAATAATTAAGCCACTGATAAATCTTGTCCTTACATTTCCCTTCTTATATTCCTATGCTTGATTTCATGACATGCATTCCAAAATTCCCCTAACCCCCAGTCAGCAAGCATACAAGCAGCTGCATAATCTTACAGGCATGTAAAAAAAAAAAAAACTGTAGGACAAAACCATGCACATCCATAAGTCCTTTTCTGGATTTCAGTAATTGTTTGATATCTGAAACCCTGCTATTGTACAGAACAAGTTTAATCAAATGTCTTAAAGGTAAAAATGCTTCTTTTCTGTCTCCTACAGAAAAAGTAAATCTTGCCTCCATTCCAGTTCATGGATCTAAAATCTTTATGAAGTAATGGGCTGAAAGGTTCTCTTCAACCAACACTAGTCTAGTCCCTCAGAATACCTCTATAGGTCCTATTCTGTTTATTCATCATCATCACCACAACACTGCCCTCACTGTTCCTAACACTAGCACACTCTTGGGTCAGCTGCTTGTAACTTTACATATGAGGATCAGCCAATCCACCTGAGCTGAGCCCAGGCTGGAGAGCTTCACAACCTCAGCAGAAACAGGTACCTACTAACATAAAATGGACATCTACTCTATTATTGCTATAAAGTCATAAAGTATTAATTTAAGTTACAGAAATATCCAGCCAGCTTTAGTACCTATTTCATCAAGTAGCCTTTGTTCTACAGCCAGGCTTGACTGAGCATGGTGACAGATGCTACAGGTGGTATGTATGTCATGGTAAGGTCCCATGTGACTCCACACATGCTCCCAGCCCACTAACATTTCTTGCACCAGTTGTGATTTTAATCCACAGCATGTCCATCTCTCTCCATGTTCTGAACTTCAGTAGCCTTTCATGATTTTTCCTCAACGCAGTACTCTTTGCTTAAATGCTTTTGTGTATAAGCCTATATATTTATATATATTAGAAAGACAAATAAAAAAAAAAAAAACAACACAAACCCACATTATAAAACTCTTATCTACACATCTATCACATTTTCTAGCTGTTAGGAGATAGTGACTCAGCACACACTACTGATGATAACTGAAGTGTGGCTCACAATCTGCTTAAAGCCTAGCTTGTTGCATTTATCCTGTCCCCTCTTTAAAATATTTTACTTACAAAGGCATAAATACAGATTAATGAAGAATACAATGCCAACATCACTGAGTTTCACTTTACAGGGTGGCCCACAGAGAGAGGGCACTCTCACTGGAACGGTAGGATTGATGCAGATTGAAAGCACTAACTAAATGAAAACACAAGCTTGTAGTAAATAACTTGGCATTATTCATCTCTAACACTCAGAGCTGAATACTATTTAGCCAGAGGGCTGGGGTTTATTCTGCTTACTTGCTAATCTTCAAAATAAACTGTCTTCTGTGAACTAAGCTGATTCACCCCTTAGAGCCTGACCTAAGAAAACAGTTGTTCACCAGCCTCTGCATAACAACCTTTTACACACTGAGGAAGTTACCACCTCTCTCTTCAGTCTTCTGTTTCAGACTAAACAAATTCAATTATCACAATCTGTCCTTGATTTTCCAAGAAAATTTCTCTTCTACTCCTTTATTACACATGGCTGCAACCTCTTGTCGTAGCAAAGATCAGCAGTTGTGCAGGCAGACGGAGCTTCACGACCACGTGCCCACAAGCCCACTCATGTCCACCAGAAAGCAGAATAAGGCACTCTCTCCTCGTCCGCCAAGCACCGTGTTGGCCCACAGGAGGGTGCAGAGCTCTCCTGTAGTTCCTTGGGCTCCCAAGGCACAAGGCAAAACAGCCCAGTGTGGCTGATGGACCTTGGTAAGAACTGTGGCAGGGTGAGGACCACACTTGTTGCTGACAATATGACAAAAGGCCTGAGCCAAGAAGACTTCAGCTGCAGCATTAGAAAAACAGGGGGATCACCACAAGGATGAAGTGGCAGAGCTCAAATTCTCAACTGGAGGATGTGACATGGCAACGGCAGCAGGTCTCAGACACAGGCTCTGGAAGGGAGATGGGTCCCTGATGGTGTGCGTGGCCTCCCAGAGCCAGGTGATGCTGCTGGCAACACCTGCTGGCAGCAATGACTGCAGCAACCACCAAGGGCACTGGATCCTCCTAGTGCCAGTTCAGGCTGCAGCCATTACTGATGGCAGTAGCCACCGAAACTGTATCTGGGATCCTTTCCTTCCAGCTTTGTGACAGTCATCTGCTAATGAGACTGCATGTGGTAGCATGTCACAAAACGTAGATACACGTACATTTGCTCTCCAAGACTAGTTGTTACACGGTCTTCCCAGGGAGAGAAATTACCCTGTGAGGTCTAAACTGTCCATTCTTTTCTTCTGCTTGGGAGAGATGTATTATGCTTACTATACTGCAGACTCTTAGGAGTCTCCTCTCCTCTCTGAATTCTTAAATGGAATGATAAATTGTTCTAAACTACTTCAGTTAGTTCCTAACTACTGGGTGAATAAAGCTGTGCAACCAGAAAGCCCATAACTTATCTGCATATTCTTTGATCTGCTCTTTTACCTTATCTAAATAGCACCCTGATTTTATTAAAACATGCTTCATCAAGTCAATATTTTGTAGACTGAAGCGAGTGGAGTAATTCAGACCTTTCTGCACTGACATTCAATATTATTTGTCACTTTTTCCTTGGTAATGCAGCCATATTTCTTTCTTCTTCATATTCTGACATAATTACTGAACCTTTCTCCTGTGGACTTATGTCACACTAACTCCTCCTGGACCTTGTACTGGTTTCATTTTACACCACCGTGCTTCAATAACTCCTTTATACAAATCTTTAGTGACGCTGCCTTTATTTCCACTTCTTGTATGGCTCCTTTGCATTTCACACATCTCTTAGAAGCAGCAGTATATTCCATACAATGCTTCCTAGCTGTCCCATCTGCATGCCTCCAAAAAGCGCCTTCAATGACTGCCAGATCTCCTGCACTCCTCCCACTCCTGGTTTATTTCCCCAGGACACTTTAACCATTGCTTCCCTCAGTTTTTCCCCTTATAAGTTCATTGTTTGTGGTTTGTTTTTTTTTTTTTTAACTCTCACTTCTCTCTTCTCTTTGAAAGGTGAGCCTGGGATTTTGCAATCACTTCCTTTTTTACATTGTCTTTTTAAATTTTGAAGCAGTCCCTCCCAATCCACTTAGACCTCTTGTCTCGATCCGATGT
>NW_008592974.1:0-33238 GCF_000691845.1 Merops nubicus | reverse complement strand
TAAAAAATATTTAAAAATAATAAACATTGGGGCTGCCTTCTTGATCACAACCCAGATTTGTGGTATGGAAGTCAAGTTTGACTTTGGATCTGACCGTGCATCCTTTTCCTGATGGTTTCCACAGATAAATCCTGTGCTTTTGTCACACAGCCTTGCATAAAAACGCCTGTCAAGGTAGAAATTGAGGACATCCTCCTCAGTGAGGAGACACGAGCTGCAAGGCAAGCAGGGCTGAACCTTCCTGTGGCTGAGAGACAGAGGCACTCACCAGAGACAGGCTTTGGTGTCCTACAAATGTCACATTTCATCTGCAGAATTTTTTTTAAAGAAAGAATCTGGCATTTTTCTTTATCTGAAGGGACTCTTGGAGACACTGGGACAAGAGGAGAAGTTCTGTGTCATGCCAAGAGTTCAGCTGCTGAGCTGAACGTGGGGAGCTTTGCTTTCTTACAAAAAGAGTGGTGAGACCCTGGAAGGGGTTGCCCAGGGAGGTGGTTGAGGCCCCATCCCTGGGGGTCTTTCAGGCCAGGCTGGAGGAGGCTCTGGGCAGCCTGATCTAGTGGGAGGTGTCCCTGCTCATGGCAGAGGGGTTGGAACTAGACCTTTAAGGTCCCTTCCAACCCAAACCAGTCTATGACCCAACATCCTGTGGCTGCCCCAGAGGACGTGCATAGCTGGTGGGTGCTACAGGTCCATTCCTGTGCTTGATCCAACATAATCTGGGTCTTTCCAACCATCCACTACAGAGTATTTAGCCCAGGTTTGGTCTGCCAGCCTCAGAGGCTCTGACTCTGCCCCAGCACAGATGGTAGACATCATTCTTGCTAAGAAACACACCAGACCTTGACTCTACAAAAATCAATCTCCTCTCATTTCCCTAAACCATGAAAGGCAGATTGCCTCTGAGACAAGGGTTTTTTTTGAATTCCCATGCTTTCAAACCAGCAGATGAGGAACATTGTCTTCTGACACATCAAGAGTGAACATGCCATGAGCTGTCATCACAGGCACTGCAGCTTTGCCAGTAAAGCTGGAAGAGATCACAGTAAAAAAGAAGATGAAAGCCTCCTGGTTGTTATAATCCCCATGCTCAACACAACAGCTTTTCACCTCTTCATCCCTCAAAACTCTCCAGCCTGAGCCTCCTCACAGCTCCTTAACCAAGGAGAGAAACCAGAGGATGTCCCTGCAGATCCCAGCCCTGTCATGTATTGGATGGATGCCTCGTTTCTGGCACACCACAACTGTCCCCTCTGGGGCAGACTGGGGGAGTTTTCTCTGGCAAGCCATGGGGTAGGCTCAGCCTTCTGCTGTCCCCCTGAAATGCTGCTCAAATTCCCTGCTCTGCCCACGTCAGGAGAGAGGAAATGGCCTCTGGTTGTGCCAGAGGAGGTCTAGAATCATGGGATCATAGAAATGTTGTTGTTGGAAGAGACCTTTAAGATCATCCAGTCCAACCCTTCCCCAGCACTGCCAGGTCCCCACTGCCCCGTGTCCCTCACCCCACATCTCCACAGCTTGGAAACCCCTCCAGGGAGCCTGTTGCCTCTCTCTACAATATTTTGGTGGGCCATTCCATCCCTCACCACCTCCATGCAGGAGGTGTAAGGTGCCACCACGACCCATCTGCTCTGTGGTGCCCTTGGGGACACCCTCCTCCTGTCACTCACTTTTCAAGGCTGCTCCTCAGCATGGAAACAAGTGAGGGGCTGTTTATTCACTTCCAGACCTCTTTTACTCCTTCACTTTGTGGCTGAACTTGTTGGAGTTGCTGCCACGTTGATCAGTCCTGTCTTGCTGTCCTTTTTTTTTTGGAAGCTTGCCTGTATCCAGCTATAATAATTCACATTTTTAATATTAAAAAAAGGTGGAAAATCTTATTCTTCCTATAACCTTTGCTGGTTATAAACTTGCCTCCTCAAGTTCTCCACTCAGGGCAGCTCTCAGTTCCTTCTGCAACCCAACCACACTCTCAGGCTCTCCTGCCCCACGTCCCTCACCCACCTCCACTCACCTTCCTCCTCCTTTTCATGGGGTTGTCCATCTCCATGTCACTCCTGCATCTGTTCTCACTCAGTCCTACTTGCCTACATGGACAGCTATAGCTCAAAAAATTAAAAAGAAGGAAAAAATTAACAGAATTAATGATAAAAACTGTCCATCTCCATGTCACTCCTGCATCTATTCTCACTCAGTCCTAGTTGCCTACATGGACAGCTATACCTCAAAAAATTAAAAAGAAGGAAAAATTTAACAGAATTAATGAAAAAAAACCAAACAAACCAAACGAAACCAAAACCAATGTATGAAAATGGGATTAAATATTTGTAATCTTCCAAAGTGCCTCCACCATACCAATGTAAGAGCCTTTCAATGTAGGATATAGAGTCTATATAGAGCACATATTCTGTAGAGAAGACACAAATTACCAGCAGTTAATCTTAGATGTGAGTGTGCCTATTATTGAGGTCCACCAAGTGCTGCTCAGCCACACTAATTAACTTTAATTCCCTTCAGAACTTGGCAGTCCCATTAAGGGTTGGAGGCTCTTCTTGTTTCCCAAGTGCTCAATTTTCTATACTTTCCATACTTTCTGCTTTCTATGTAGGATAATTTATATAAATTCTATGTTTTCTGGTTTAGAAATAAAACCTTAAGGTGTATTTACTGGACCAAAAGGTCCTCTGAAATACAAACCCAGTGTTCCTTGTGGCACATCACTGGAAATCACCTCTGAAAAAGAAAATATTACACTTCATACTCAATATTTCTCCTTCTGCTTCGTTGTCACAGCTCCTGACTTTCCTGACAGACAGAAAGCCTGGCAGTGTTGTTAGTGATGCAAAGCCAACAAAGCCATGGGAGAGAGAATTCTGCTCTTCATCCATTACCCAGAAAAGCAACAGCAGTAATTCAGACACTGAATTTTTAACTAAAGCAGAGAAAAATGTCATAGGTCTAAGGAGCTGGAGAGAAATTCTTGCACTGCTTAAGAGGAACAGGAAGAAAACCTGCCTTGAAATTCATAATCTAGATAGAATCATAGAATCCTTTAGGCTGGAAGAGAACTTCAAGATCATCAAGTCCAACCATCAAGCCAACACTACTAAGTCCTCTGCTAAAACAGAATCAGAATGTTTCTTTCCTTCCTTTTGTCTTTGAAACCACTTATATTCCAGGTCCTTGTTGTTAGGAACAAAAGGCTGGCTCAAAAACCTACATTTTTACATAAACTGAATTTAGTCTTTAATAACTTTAATATTATGGTTATTTTTATTTAAACTCTTCTTGAAGGAGGTGCCTCTGTGAGTAGAAACTTTATAAAGCTAAAAAAATGATATAAAAGTGGTTGTAAAAGCCCCATCCCTGGAACCATCCCAGTTGAGGTTGGCTGGAGCTCTGAGCACCCTGCTCTAGCTGGGGATGTCCCTGATCCCTGCAGGGGGGTTGGACTGGGTGACCTCCAAAGGTCCCTTCCCACCCAAACCCTACCACGATGCTGTGATCTTCTCCAAATTGCCATCGAAGAGGCCATCAACAGGCCCCTTATTCCATAAGAACTGGAATTTGGTTTGGGATTTGTCAAATTGTCCACTTGATACTCCACGCCAGGCAAATCTGTTTCTTCAGGTGAGAAATAAATTGCAGCCTGGAATGATTAGCTGACCACTAATTGGCACGGAGTGGAGTTGTGGAGCTAGATGAGTCTCCTCATGGTTTCTACATGGGAAGCTACAAATCAGACCCAACTGGGTGGTCTTCCACACCTCCATGCTCTGCAGAGGTCCACCATGCTGCACATCTTCCTCCTAATTCTACTTGCTGGGGACACATCAAACCTCACTGTAGAAGCTGAGGTTCCACAAGCCTCCTTCCATGGACACCTTACCCTGCTCCCTTCTGGAGTGTGTTGCCTCCACTGTCCCTACAACCATCCAGGGAGGCAAACCAACTGTAAATCTTTTCCAGAAAAATTAAAACAACCAAGAAATCTCTTTTTTATGGTTTCATTTGGAGCATCCTGGAAAACCCTATTTCACAGGAGTACACAATCTGCTTCAAAACCAACACATCAACCTCCTTCCTTCAGAGCTGTCTGAGCTCAAGGAAAAAAAATAAGGAACCTGATATTTAATTTTTTTTTTATCTCAGGTTTCATAAAACCTGATTTTTTTTTTTTTTCAGAGAATTGGACCTACTTATTTCAAAACCAGCCTTCCAGTGAAGGACAAAGCAATCATTGCTCTACAATTCATTATCTAAAAATTCTGAACACGAGCTCTCTTCTTTCCAGCCTAAATAGTTCACTGTTTCCTTGCAAAATTAAAAGAAAATGGTAATTTTAGGATCATCTCGGGTCAAGACACGTTTTGTTTTCTGCTGCCCATTCCCAGCTGGGCCACTTAGGGCTGAATTTTCCCATTTCTGTCACATCATGACATGGAATTGCCTTGGGAATGAATAATAAACCTTCAGAATGAAAAAGAAAGTATTATTACTCGTTTAATTTCCATAGCACTCTGTGATTAATAAGGATATTTCCTCACAGACAAATGGAACAGGTAGAAACATTCAGGCACTTGGCTCATGACACCTTATTCCAGAAATCCCACTTGGGGCTCTTCAGTCATCAAGCAGAGGGAATAGTCCATTGGAAACAAAAAGTAACCCAGTGGTAGCAGAGTGTCTGTTATTTTGGAATAAAAAGCACTAAAACATGATATAAAAATGTTAGTGGAGAAGTCCAGGAATGAACAAGGGAAAATATAAAGTTTTCTGTCTAGAAAACACAGTCTTATTAAAATAACCCCCTGGGTTGGGATCAGTTTTCCTAATTTTTAAACAAAAGAAGTTAGCTGTTTTCTTGTTTTGTTCTTACCCTGTCAAACAAATTTGGGTTTGCATTATTTTTTTCAAATGCTTCAACTTCAATTTTGCTACAGCAATATCTAATGTGAAAATCCCTTTTGAGAGATTAAGGGAGCAGAAAAAAAATGGAAAGGAGCATTCTGGTGGTTCTGAATCAAAATCCTTTTGTGTTTTCTTCTGGAAATAGCAAGTTTGGGGCTGAAAAACATGCTCAGGAGATGGGATTTGTGAGAGGCTGGGGTTCCTCTCATCCACCTACAAGTCAGGAATCAGAGGTTACATGTTTCAATGAATTTTCTCCTATCTTGCAATAGGGAAATGGAAAGAAATGTGCACTTTTAGTGCAGCTGAAACCCTCAGAATAGATTTAAATGCATGATTTTTAATGTGTGGCAGTTAGATTAAATGAATCCCACCCAATGTGTCTAAAACAGCAGCAAAATTTTGGCATAAGAACTTTGACAGCCACAGTGGGGGGAGAGAGAATCCCAAATACTGATGCTGAAGAAGCAGAGAACTCTTTTCTATGTGCATACAAACGTGTTTGCTTCTCAATCCTGATATAAAGATGTGGAAAATGTCCCTGCCCGTGGCAGGGGCTTTGGAACTAGATGTTCTTTCAGGTCCCATCCAACCCCAAACAATTCCTTGATTCTGTGAAAGACACAGACACTGTGTTTGGCTTGGCTGACAAAAAGCTGTGCTTTGAAATGCTGCTGCAAACTTTGCTGCAGAGGCATGAAGTTTTTATTGAGATTCAGGTTCTCCTGAACTGGCTGAAAGCTCCAGGGGAGCTGAGGGGAAGCTCTTGACAAGGTTGTTTAGAGGATGCAAAGATCCCAGTAAAAAAGATTACAGGTATATATATATATAGTAATATGAAGATCTGATAAGATTATACAGAGGTAGAGTAGATCCATGGGGAAAAAAAGCAACTGTTTCCTAAACAGTGAAAATACTTAATATCTTTCTAAATATTTCATATCTCTCTAAATATTTCATATCTTTCTAAATAGTCACTTCAGGTGATATGGAGATGGAGCAGTACTGCTACATGGGCTCCTAAAATCTAAAGATTCTATGACAAGCTTTATTTAGTTAGACAAATAAACATGTCAGAAGCAAATCTGTGCTTTAAATTGCCTGATATTTAAAGGATTTTTTAAAAAAATCCAAATCTTCAGCCCCTGCCCCCCCCAGGAAAGCCAAACCACTGTCACCAGCAGCAAAGCATGGACTGAATCTTATTTTTCACTTGAATTTGACAAGAATTTTCAGTTTATTTGTTTACCTGTCCTTGAAAGGACTGTTTTCCAGCAGACCACAGCGTGCTGTGACAACACAAAGCACCCTTCTCCTTTGCTTTTATGGTTAAACACACTTTGAAGTGTCTGAGTGGGAAAAACCCCACGTGGTCCAATTGCCTCCACAGTCCACAGAGGTGAAAAGGACAGAGGAGGAGAGAAATCTCTCAAAATGTGTTCTGGCAGCATTGCCTGGCCAGTACAAAGAGCAGTGTGTGCATGTTATTTACAGTGGCCAAGCAGAGATTCAGGAGATCACCCCCTACACGTGCAGATAAAGCTGTTGCATCTCAAAGGAGCTGTCAAACTTCAGCATATAACAGCAAATAAAAGAAATAAAAATAAAATAGCCATGTCTCGCTATTAAATGTGCTACCAGAGACTCCCCCTCCCAGTTCCTTGCCCCAAATTAATGTCTCCTCTTGGGATTCCCCTTGGTTTGGGCGTCCTCATCCGCTCAGCACATTGTGCATGAGCAAGAGGCAGTAAGCAGGGCTGGGGAGGGGATGTCCATAACTGGAGAGCATCCTGGTCCTGGGAGGGTACCACAGTCCTGGAGCAGATCCCAAACCCTCCTGGCTGTGACCCTGGGCACCCTGCTGGGGGTGAGCTGCTGGAGCAGGGGGTGGGATGAGATGATCTCCAGAGGTCCCTTCCCACCCCTACCTCTATCATTCTTCAGAGTTATGATTGCTTGCACTGGTAAGAGAGATTAATTATGAACAAATCAGCACTATAGAAGTAGATCAGTTGTAGGTCAGGGGGAGTGGAACATCAGATTTAGACTTTGTGTCAATACCTGTGTTTATATCTGTGACTTGGAGTAAAACCCAGGCACGGGGCAAAGTACTCAGCTCAGAAGCATCTCACTTCACCATAAAGTTCAAACACAATGCCAAAGACAAACCTATTGTCCTGACAGAACTGGGAAGTCATGAAAGCAGTAAAACCAATAAGATTTTAAAAAAATAAATAAATATTAGGCTATAGGTTCACCTCTGAAAGGTTTAGTATTGCTACCTAGGGGACAGGAGCAGACAAATTGCTGGTTTCTTCCAAAAGGCTGCTGCAAGCATCTCAGTTATGTCATTGGGCCAACATGGGGGTCTACCATGGTCAGGACAGCAAAGGAGACATTGATGAGAACACCTATTTCTTGATTTAGGTTAGGTAGAGGTTTTGAAGAACTGGGTTGTCCTCTTCTGCCCTGAGCTTGGGTGCCCTGGGACAGCTGCCCACAGCTCCCTCACTTTTAGTGTTGGCTTGTAGTCAAGAAGAATCTGGTCCCATAACACCAATTTGCTTCTGGGTCCAAATCTGAGGAACTGCTTTTCCTCTAATTTTATCCTTCTAGAATAAACTGTAACCACTACCCATAAACCCTAGTCGAGGAAAAAGGCATCACTCAAGTTCACCAACACCGACCCCGACGTATTTCATCAGCTCCAAATCATCTTCAAAGCACCTTGATTACAACCTCCACTCTTGACACCAGCAATAAAACATGCTACAGATGGAGCTGGACCTCACAGGCCCCTCGATGCCTGGGTCTGTTTGACATCAGATGTTGAGGTTTGGTGACTGCTCTGATGGATCTCCTTTGCTAGACACTTTAAAGCCTTTCTGACTCTCTCAATCTGTCATCCACCCAATCTGTCAACCAAAATCAGAGCTTCTGCTCCTGCAAAATCAGCTTGCCTTTTATTTAAGATGCTCCATTCTTTACAAAACCAGAGATCATCCCTCCTAAATACTGATGAGTCAATTTTACATGCCCAGGATCTTTGTCTTCTACCTTCACTCCCTTTGAGGATAGATGTTCCTCGGGATATTTATCCCCTTTGGAGTATTGCCTTGCTTTGTTTTCAACAAAAGCTTTAATCCCTCTAACAACTGTACAAATAAAACCTCATGCAGCTTTTGATGATTATTGTTTTGAAGCTACTGCTGTTTCTCCCTGGGTGGGAAGAAGGACAACCCACCAGCCTCATTTTGCTGACAACACCACTTAGTTCCAACAGCAGAACACTGGGAGAGCTACAAGACATACAGAAGGACATTGCTTTTTGTGGCTGCAAGAATAAAGAAGCTATGAATGAGTTTAAAAACCAACATTTAACCATTTATAGCCTTTTTTTATAGCTTGTTTTAGAAATATATCTTTTCACTTACACAGGATTTGAACAAAAGTCCCTTCAAACATCCCTTGGTTCCACCATGACTTTCGTTCAAGGCTTGTGAGTGGATTTTGGATGGATCTTAAACCCAAAGCAAAAGGGAAGACATTTAACAACAAAAAATGGTTAAACACCCTTACCATCAATTAACTGCCCTTGCAATTATTTTAATTAGTCCTTCAAATAAAGGCTAGTGCAGTGCTTATTAATGTTAATATCAGTTTACATATTCAGGTAAACATAGGTTCAATTATTTGGATGTGCACTCAGTCAGAATTCTGCTTTCCCCTTTCACTTCTGCCTTTAAAAAGAGCTATTAAACCCCAAAATGTTGTTCGTGGAATGTTGTGATGGAGAAATTACACTTCCAAGAGTAAAGAGACTGAAAGGGTCGTTTCCAGACCAACTGCAATGCAGCCAACTTGCTCTTCACACACCTCCTGAAGGGAAACCAAGTCAACAACCCAACTCCAACCACACAGAAACCACCACAGCTATTGCCAAAGAAAAGCATCATTACAGACACAACTCACTTGTCCTTTAAGATGGAGTCCAACCATCCCCCCAGCCCTGCCAGGTCCCCACTGCCCCGTGTCCCTCACACCACATCTCCACAGCTTGGAAACCCCTCCAGGGGTGGGGACTCCACCACTGCCCTGGGCAGCCTGGTCCACAGCCCTGGGCAACCCTTTGAGGTAAGAAAATTTTCCTAATGACCAATCTAAAATCAATGCCATTTAAATTAATCAAAAAATTTAGATCCAAGTGGCAGCTCTAAGTGTTAAACTCAACAAACCATCTTTATACTGACCTGCCACCATCCTGAAGCTCCTAAATATGGAACCATCTGGAGATCTATGAACACGTGGTGCCCGTCTTGAGCTTCCTAGCATGGATTGAAGAATTGAAGTGCCACACAGCCTGGTGTCTGAACAGATTCTCACACTTTCATCCTGAAAACAGTATTCTGCTTGAAAAAAGAAAAATCTGCTGCAGCAAAAGGTCTCTGCTGATTCACTGCTGCCTGCCCCATGGTGTTCATTTAGATTAGTGCTGCTACAGTGATTTAGTTCCACCTCAGAAGATAATGAGTCTAAATTTTATTCCTGCTAGTCGTGCAGGCGTGTGCTGCAGGATAAATAACTGGGAAGCCAAGGTGAGGGGGTAGAAGAAGCTGTTCACTTGGTAGAAATCATTTTAAGGGGATGATGATAATTTTTCCACAGGTAAAAAAAAAGACATCTGGCAAGAAACATCATATAGGTGAGGGGGTAGAAGAAGCTGTTCACTTGGTAGAAATCATTTTAAGGGGATGATGATAATTTTTTCCACAGGTAAAAAAAAAAGACATCATATAACGAATTTGGGATAAGTTTTCTACTCCCTCCAAATGAGAAGAAACTTCATGAGATCCTACCTGGAGTACTGTGCCCAGCTCTGGAGCCCCCAGCACAAGAAGGACATGAACCTGTTGGACCAAATCCAGAGGAGGGCCATGAAAATGAACCAAGGGCTGGAACCCCTCTGCTGTGAGGCCAGGCTGAGAAAATTTTGGTTGCTCAGCCTGGAGAAGAGAAGGTTCCACCTGGGGAGATTATTGCAGCCTTCCAGTATCTGAAGGAGGCTTATGAGAAACCTGGGGAGGGACTTTTCACAAGGGCTTGAGGTGATAGGATGAGGAGTGATGGGTATAAACTGGACGAGGGAAGATTTTGATTAGAAATTAGGAAGAAATTCTTCACTATGAAGGTGGTGAGACACCAGAACAAGACCCTGCAGCTCCCACTGAGCTTCCCCTCTCCATGCTTCTCTCAAGCTTGTGCATGACTGATGCCCACAGCAACATCTCCCCCATCCATGACTCCTCTGCCTCAGCACTTCTTCAGGATGAACACCCAACAAAGGCAAAGCAGGAGGACACTCAGGCCAGTAGAACCACAACAGGATACGGTCAACTCCTTCCAATGAGATTGGGGCAGTAAATTCACTTTGCCAACCCACCAAAATGGCAGCAGATGTGATTCTGTTTTCTTTTCCAGCCTGTTTTCTTCCTTATTTTTGACACTGTGTTAATTTTTCACCCTTCAAAACAGGAGGAAGTGGCACAGAGTGCCCTGTTTGGTCACCACGGTGCTGTTCAGGAGTTTCCAGTTCTTGTAACACAACCAAGTGGAGTCGAGTGAACTCTGCTTCAACTTGTACCCCCAGGACAGGAGGAGAAGTGCTACTGATTGGCAGCTTGGCATTAAAACCTTGACCACCTAAGAAGCTTAAATCATTTCACTTACAGCTCTCCAAAGAAACTTCTTTCATTTCCACCACATACCTCATTAACGGAGGAGATTTCAGTCACAGGGTGTATGCAAGACCTCATTCTGCCAGAAAAAGTTCCCATCCATACAAGATGAAGCTCTAAAAATTAAACTGACTTCAGAAGTGTGAGTGTTTCCTACCAAATCTGGAGTTTTAATGCTACATGAGCTACGCAGGGGGAATTTTTTGTTATCATTCTAAACAAAACACTCCAAGGGTGTCATTCATCTGCTCAAAGAGGGTTATCTATAGTGTAGACATCCATGTATGAAGTAGTCATAGAGAATCATGGGATCATGTTGGCTGGAAAAGACCTTTAAGATCATCAAGTCCAACCATTAACCCAACTCAGCCAAGTCCACCACTGAATCATGTCCCTCAGCACCACATCTCCACAGCTTGGAAACCCTTCCAGGGATGGGGACTCCACCACTGCCCTGGGCAGCCTGGGCCAGACCTCGAAACCACTGCCCTGGGCAGCCTGAGTCAGGCCTTGAAAACCCTTGCAGGGAAGACATTTTTCGTAATATCCAAGCTAAACCTTCCCATGAGCAACTTGAGGTTGTTTTTCTTTGTCCTATCACTTGTTGCTTGGGAGAAGAGACCAACCCACACCTGGTTCCAACCTCTTTTCAGGGAGCTGTTGAGAGCAAGAAGGTTTCTTATGAGCTTTCTTTACTCCAGGCTCACTAACCCCACTTCCTTCAGCTGCTCCTCACAAGACTCATGCTCTAGACTCTTCCCCAGCTTCGTTGCCCTTCTTTGGACATGCTCCATGCTATAGCTTCCTGCTGGAGGCAAAGGAAAGACATATCTACTTCTAAGATGTGGAGCATTCTAATGTAGACATCAAAACCAGCCAAGGGTTCCTAGTCAAAGTGTCAAGCAGGATATGTTTGCCCATTCACTCAGAAGGAAGGACTGAGGACTAGCTCACCCATGGCTTTCTCATCCAGACATCCACATCTACAACGAGTTGAGATGAATCCCATCAAATCCAGCAAAACGAGTCTGAAGCAGAACAGAGACAGGAAAAAGTTGGTCATTCCCTACCCAGCCACCCCTCAAAAACCCCCCAACCAAATCAAGGTGCAGGGGAGTGTGAAGAGCTGGGGGGGGAGAGGACATTGGATCAGCACTGTGCCAAGAAACCTCTGAGGAGTCTTGCCAGGTAGAGCAATCAGCAGATGAAAGCTCATGATGAGATCTTTGAACATCTTCTTTGAATGTGCCAGAAGTTATGGTCCAAGATGAGCACAGTAGATCATAGAATCCTTTAGGTTGGAAGGGACCTCCAAGATCATCAAGTCCAACCATGGAGCCATTAGGGCTCTAAAGTCCTCTGCTAAAACAGATCAGAATCTGTCAGGGTTGGAAGGGACCACAAGGATCCCCCAGTTCCAACCCCTCTGCCATGAGCAGGCTATAGATATCCATGCTATGATCTCAACATTGTCCTACTTCTCTAGAACCTCTGGAGGAGGATCCCTCCATGCAACATTGACTTAGGGGTGATGGCATCTGAGAGACATTTGAGATGAACATCAGTCTTTCTGCCTAAACACTCCAAATAGAACCATCCCCCTGCAACACCACTGGATGCAGCAACGCTCAGGGACAGCCACATGTTCTTTGATGTGGAGTGCTCCAATAAAACTCATTAAGCAGCTCATTAAGCACTCCAAGGAACATCTCCACTCAGGACGTGGCTCTCTGCCTCTGACTTGTGGTCAGAAAGCTGGTGAGCCAAGGGTGCCCCTTTTCCCCCCTTAGTTTCTCAGCACCATCCATTTGGCAACGGTTTTGTCCAACTGTTAAAATGAAATGATGCTATTTCACATCCTCCTTTTCATCAAAAAGGGTTTGTTTCTAATCCTTGCTGCCATTTTGTTGAATTAACAAACCTGGTTTACAATGGAAACCAAAAAAAAGCTAAAAAAATAATAAAAAAAAGGTTGTTTATGACCACAAGACAGATTGATTTTCCCTGCCTGATTTGCTTAAAACAAAAACGATCCCAGGTCATCAAAAAGGGTTTGTTTCTAATCCTTGCTGCCATTTTGTTGAATTAACAAACCTGGTTTTCAATGGAAACCAAAAAAAAGCTAAAAAAATAATAAAAAAAAAGGTTGTTCTTTATGAGCACAAGACAGATTGATTTTCCCTGCCCGATTTGCTTAAAACAAAAATGATCCCAGGCTTCACTTCACTCGTGTAGAAGCTTTTGCCACTCAGGGAGTAATAGGAAGGGGAAAATATCCTAAAAAAAGTGTAATCTAGAGAGTATAGAAGCTGTAGATCCACAAGCAGTTTGCCAGTGCAGTGATGAAGGTGGTATGAATGGGTTTGTACTTGAAAAAAGCTTTCCCCACCATTGCTTAAGGACACAAAGGGTTAAGATGTGTCTAAAACCACCTCCCTGAGAACTTAGCCTGCTATAAACCTGTGAAAAGAGCAGAATATTTGGCTCTACACTGTACAGCATCCAAACCCTGCCACACACTCATCTTTCACTGGCTGCAGAGCTTCTTAGACCACACCAAGGTCTCTTTTCTTCTGATTGAATGAAGATCTGACGTTAAGGAAGACATCCTGTATCTGCCCTTTGTTCTACATCACCTTAGTTTGCAGAGGAGTGATTGGAGAGCTGGGTCCTCTCAGCTTCCCTCCACCCAGCAGCTCTCCAAAGTGGTTTCCTCAGCAGAACGTGATGCTGTTGCCTTCTCTCAGCATCCCTGATGGCCCACACTGGCCCAGGCACACAGAGATTCACCTTCCCTCCACAGAACAGGGCTGGCTTTGTAGGGAGTTGGTCTCTTCTCGTGCAAAGAGAGGGAGGAATGAATGCAGGGCTGAGACAGAAAGCAACACTGGACATTTGCTCTGAATTCCAATTTCCCTCTTCAACCCATCTTTCTGCAAATATCTGTGGCACCTTGAATTGTCTTGCCTGCCCTGCTCTGTGTGTTGTATCAAAAGGATCAAATTATGTTCTACAATACCCTAAACACTGCTAAAATAGAATATTTTCCAGTAACTAATATCAAAAACAGTCTATTTGTCTCTATACACAGTGAATAACTGAGAAATATGAGACAGCTGCTGAAAAACACAGATATTTGGAGCAGCAGCCTTTGCAACAGGGATAGTCCTGTGCAAAAGGTTTATTTTTGGTCATGATCTTCTCTGTAAAAATGATTACACAATAATAAACCATGTGATGATATTACTGATCAAGAAAAACTCCAATAAAACCCTCACCTTTATGCAACCAGTGAAAAAAACACCGAGTTGGGTGCTCAGTGGAAGCAGAAGAGCAGGAGGAGATGTAAGAGGGGTCATCAGTGTTGCTTTTAAACTGCCTATTAATCAGCTAAAGCTTGATAACAGCAGAATCCTGCTCGTTATCAAGAGAAATGATAGAGTTGCTCTAATTATGCCGTGGGTAGAGGAGGAACTGGCTGCATTTTGCAGCCCAGAGTGAGTCCCTGGGAAATGGGGCTAGTTGCTAGGCTGCTGTGTGACACAGGCTCAGGAAATTGTGCTGCTCAATCCCCTGAGAAAACTTCTTATCTCAACCCTCTCCCACACACACAGACCCATTCCAGTACCTGGGGCTTTGAAAAAGGAGGAGAAAAAAACCCAAAAAAACCCAAAACAGCAAATGCTAGAGGAAAAAAATAGCCAATTAAATGCTAATATTCAGTTCTGGGTCATGGATTTGTTATGCAGCCTAGCAAGAAATGGTTTGTAAAATTTCAGGTGCTGAGAACACATTTTTCCTGGGTTTTAGGTGAAATCAAGCTTGTTGAATTCAATTTCTGTTTTTGAGATGAGGCTTGAGGTGGTCTCAGCCTTGGGGTGGATTTTCCTGCACCAAAAAGCTGGAGGGGACAGTGTGAGCCATGCCAGATTCAGCTGAATTATTTATGTGGGTGTTTGATGACTAAATACTCTCACCCACGTGGGATGGCAGCATCAACAACCATAAAACATCCCACTGAGGCTCAGCTGGATGAACACCAACCCCTGCAACCACATTTTTTTTAGCAGGACCTGTGGATCTCTTCCACTTGGCCCTCAGTTGGTGGCAGTGGGCAGGTAGAATGGATCCTCTACAGCCACCAAACCTCTTCAGAAGGGTGAAGTTCCCCCAAGACAGAAAACACAGCAGCAATTCAGAGGACAGCAGTGTTCAAGGCATCCTCTCAAGGCAGCAGATACTCCTCTAGGATTTCATTGGGAAGGGTTTAGATGAAGTTTATCACAAAACAACTCCCCTCCAGCTTTCTCCATTTTTTTTTTCCAGACTTACAAGGACCAGGTGACCCTGAGCAATTCAGGTTCAGTATTCACAGATATTCTCATCCACAAGACAGAGAATCATAGAATCATCCTGGTTGGAAGAGATCTTTAAGATCATCAGGTACAACAATTCCCCCAGCCATGCCAGGTCCCCACTGCCCCGTGTCCCTCACCCCACATCTCCACAGCTTGGAAACCCCTCCAGGGGTGGGGACTCCACCACTGCCCTGGGCAGCCTGGGAAACCCTTTTGGCAAAGACATTTCTGCCAGGTCCCCACTGCCCCGTGTCCCTCCACCCCACATCTCCACAGCTTGGAAACCCCTCCAGGGGTGGGGACTCCACCACTGCCCTGGGCAGCCTGGCACAGGGCTTGAAAACCCTTTTGGCAAAGATATTTCTTCTCCTGTCCAACCTAAACCTCTCCTGGGGCAACTTGGGGCTGTTTCCTCTTGCCCTGTCCCTTGTCCCTTGGGAGCAGAGCCCGACCCCCCCCTGGCTCCAGGCTCCTGTCAGGAGCTGTGCAGAGCCAGAAGGTCTCCCCTGAGCCTCCTTTGCTCCAGGCTCAGCACCCCCAGCTCCCTCAGCTGCTCCTCCCCACACTTGGGCTCTAGACCCTTCCCCAGCAGCTCCGTTGCCCTTCTCTGGCCACGCTCCAGCCCCTCAAGGTCCTTCTGGGAGTGAGGGGCCCAAAACTCACCCCAGGATCTTCTTTTTACATCTATAGTTCAGCTGACAGACTGAATACATGTAATACACACTTTCCAGACACTCTGTGAACCAGAAAAGAGACTCCTCATTTATACAGTCCAGATAGAGCAGAGAGGGACAAGAAAATGTGGGATGATGGAGTGTGGCACTGGGTGATTTGAAAACTCATCCCTGTAATTACGTCAGGCAATTCTGGATATGAATTGACCTTTAAAAATCACCAGCTATTTATCTATGTTTCCAAGAAAAGCCTGAAATTTTGGCATTTATAAGTTGGACTCAATCCACATTAGGGCAGCTTCACCAGGGTGGGGGGATAAATGTGCTGTTAAGGAAGTAAAACAGGCAAATACCCTCATAAACCAAGGAAAAGAGATCCATAAAAGAGAAGTTTTGATTATGAGAGACAGAGACTTAACAAAAGTTGTGAATTCTTCTCAGCCTCACACAAAATAATCCTCCCTTTCTACGTGGTAGTCTGAGGGATGTACAAAATGCTTCTCCAACTAGAATGTTGCCCCCAAAAGAGTCCTCTCCAAATGAAGTGAGCCTCCAAATTGAAAGCAGGGGGGTGAAAGGTCACACTTGGCCATGCCCAGTGCCCATGTGTAGACACCTACACACACACATCCACCTTCTCCCTCTCTCATGGAAAATTATCTTCAATTAAGTGAGGAGCTGTATCTGGATATATCAAATTATTTTTCCCTTTTGGAGGTATTGTAAAGAATATAAAAATATAAAGGTGAGACGCAGAGATCTGTCACAGCAATGAAAGATAAACCCATAAAAAGATAAATATATACAAATAAATTAAAAAATAAGTGGCTATGGTACAAGTACAGACCATGTATCATCAGTTAGAGGTTTGTGTGGCTAATCTGCAAGGAGGACAGTGCACATCTCATGGTTGCCATGGTTACTGTGGCCTTGCAGGGCATGTATTGTATCACTCTTGTCTTGCACTTATTTACTAGGAAAAGAAGCAATTTCATCTATTATTTACACCATTCCTGTTTGTTTCACCACTTCCCCTCCAATCTGCTCTGCCAGCCAGTCCCTTCCTCTCCCCACAGTTCTCTGAGCATCGTTTGGATGAGCTCAGATTAGACAACCACAAAAACAGCCTAAGATCATTTCCTATTAAAAAATCTAAAGCCTCCCATGATCTCCTTCTCTGATGACTTTCAAAACATGCCTGGACACGATCTTGACCTTGCTTTAGTAAGGGGGTTGGATGAGATGATCTCCAGAAGTCCCTTCCAACCCCACCATGCTGGGATTCTGGGATCTTATGTGAATATGAATTCCAGACTCTGCTTTTTTTGGGGGGGGATAACCCTAAAACACAGTATTCCTCAGATAATTTTAAGTTGTTTTCCAAAAGTGGGAAGAAATACAAGGGAACTCAGTGGCTGGATCATGTGCTATAAAGTAAATAAAGGAATTGTTGCATTTATTATTCTAGTCTTCAGTCATTCAGCCTTCTCCTGATGCAAAATTCATTGTGTGCTTGTCCTCTAGCTGTTGTCTGGGGAAGGTGGAGCAGCCAGAGAAAATGAGAAGCTGCTTCTTTTAGTTCCTTTTTTAGCTTTTAATATGTTAAATCCATTACAAGATGGTTGCTCATAACACTGGGTGACTAAAACAGATGCCCAGACACAATTGCCTGGAGAAGAGGAGACACAGAGGGGATCTGATCGATGCTGAGCAAGAGCTTCAAGGGACAAGAGGCTGGGGCCAGACTCTGTCAGTGGTGCCCAGTGACAGGACAAGGGGCAACAGGCCCAAACTGGAACCCAGGAGGTTCCATCTGAACCAAAACACCAACCCAAAGGTCACACACCCAATTCTGAAGCACACACCCACTGGCCTTTCCTGTCAGATGAAGGCTGCATGACCTACTTCAGAGCTCCTTTCACAGTCAATTATTCTCTTGGCTTCGTTATCATTTTACAGCATTAAATTTATTTTTAAAATTAAAACCTAATATTTTATTATCACATTAAAAATATCCCCAATCCTGGCTCCAAACTACCAAGCAATGGTGACTATATGACTGAGATATCATGAATGAGAAGGAAGCCAAATGATTTTAAGACTTCAAAAGGTAAATTAGGGCTCTCCATTATTATTCAATATAAAAAAGTCATCTTATTCTAAAACACTCAGTGGTGAGAAGCTTCCACAGAGGTCAGGGGGAGTTTCTAAGCACTGAGTGGTTTTGAAATTGAGGTTATATATTGGCATGCCCCAAACTGTGATTTAAGCTCTTGGTGCAGCTTCCCAGTGTGAAAAAAAAATGCTGTTACAATTTGTAAGGTCTCACAAGGGGCAGCTGAGAAGTTGCTTGCTGCTGCAATAGGACTTCAGGAGAAATTAACTTTTGGGAGGAAATAGGTTATCTCATCAGTTCCTGCTTTACAACCCAAATTCAACAGGGTTGGAAAAAGCCTTCCTGGTCAGAGATTTTTTCTCCACCAGCAGTCTCTTACTTACAGCTTCAGATACCTCCTCCTCCTCCTCCTCATGTTTCCCTTCTGGTTTCCACGAGCTTGTCAAGGATCCACCCACCCCTGCCTCCAAAATATTCTCTACTCTCATTTTGAGGCAGATGTCACACAACTTCCTAAATTCATTCCTCTTTAAACTAGGGCTTCCCTTCGACAGAAAAACAAACCAAAAGAACAAGCCCACCCAAATCAAAACAGAGAGAAAAGAGCCAAGAGACAGAGGATTCAACACCCTTCTCGTGATCAGTTGTTGGCAGAGTCAAGAACTTGCAGCTCATTCCTCCAGTCGTGGGATCTGGTTGTATTTATCTTCTAGGCTCAGAGACATCTCAAAGTTTCTCTCCTCCCTGTCAATATTCATCAGCTTTGGGCAAGTGGCCTATTAACCTTCTCTGGCACGTTCTCAAGTATTTTACTACATTTCCAAGCTTCTGATTATAGTCTTCTCTACACCCAGTTGGATCTATTAATGTGCTTCCTGACCTGGAGACATCAGACCTGAACCTCTAACCACCATATCATACCCCAAGAGTGGGTTCAATCACACCTGGACCAGAGATGTAAAGTCATCTTCACGTTCCTTACTCAATTTTCTCCTGAATCATGCCAGGAATCCATTAATTCTTTTGGACAGTGCCCTTGTGAGCTCAGCAAGAACAACTTGTCATCAGATGAGCAGCTGCCAAAACCTTCACTCCATGTTCAAGGCTCCTGTGCACAGAGCTCAGACACTTATTAAAGAGCTTTTTGTTTGATGCAGGTCACGAATCCTGCTCAGCTTCACCCAAGATGTTCTCTCCCATTTGGCAAGATCTAATTGTATCCCCTTAGCCCTGTTTTGCATAAGACCCTGGCACATTTCTTTGGAGCTAATGTGACCCTTAAAATGCTCAATAATTTCACAGTCCTTTCAGCCTCTTGTCTTGCATTACACGGTGCTGTTGTTACAGAGCTTATCTTGAAAGTGCTGTTGTAGGAGGAGATTAACATTAATACCTTCTTTGCACCTTTCTCTGACATTAATTCTCCACCTCGAGTCTCTCCCAGGAAAAAAAAAAGCACCTGATGAGAAGAGAAGAAAATATAACAGAAGGAAAAACACCAGATGGGGAGGGGAGGAAAAAAAAAGATTCAAGAAAAAAAAAGATTCAAGAAAAAAAAAGATTCAAAAGAAAAAAAGAAAGAAAATTTGATTGAGGAGCCTCAGCTCATTTTGGAAGAAATGGAGAAACGTGGACCCCTGAGACTGAGAACTGCCTGGGAAACAAGTAGGTGGGTTGGGAGAAAACACCAGATAAGGGAATAGATTTAAAATCCATTCTTTCTCTTAGCTTTAGTTGTCTATACATTCACCCTAGACTCCTAAGGGAGGTTTGTAATTAGGAATTAATCCACTTGGACACCTCTCTTGTATATTTGGTATGAAGGAACACCTCGTGGTCCTTTCAGATATGACCAGAGGAGGGTTGTCTACTTTCCATATGTTGGTTAGAGCACCCAGCCAGGATGGATCTTAGTCCCTTGATCATAGGGGATCCACACCCAGATTTTCCTGCTGCCCAGACACACTTCACTGCACGACTCATGCTCTAAGTCAATAACTTTTTAATGGAAATTGCATCTACAGCCCTAGAAAAACAAAGACCTTTGCTCAAGTCACACCATCCTTGGCTGGATGCTCCCATCTCCATGCCAAAAATCAGAGTTTCTCCTTTCCTCTGTGTCTGTGCCCATGCCTTGGGGCTGCAGGGCAGTGCTGGTGGAACAAGAAAGCTGGTGTGAAGACAGGATGGAAAGCTAATGTTAAAAATGTTGGAAAAAAATGGGAGTCCTTCCTTTGAATCTCTTCCTACTGCCTAGGTGAGGATGGTCCCTTGAGCCATGAGGTCAGGAAGCCCCACTGAGGTTGGCGTGAGCACCAGTTTGGATCCAGTGCCAAACAGCTCAAGCTTGCCCACTAACTCTTGGGGTCACAGGACATCCAACATGGCAACTCTACGTGGCCAAAAATGGGAAGGAACAAGCAGTTAGGAAGGCTCCTTTATCAGCTTGGCCATCTTGGTGTCCCTTGTAGGTGAAGACAGCCCTTCTTTAGCTGTTTTGAAGATGGAATAAGCTTTTCTCCTGGAATTTCAGTCAAACTATGTTGACAAGAGTGACTAAATGGAACAAATGTCCTTAGACTGTCACCTCATCAGGTGAACTTCAGGCACAGAAGGAGCTTTCCAAGAAAAACTCCCCAAGGAGATAATTGAGTTATGTAGAAGTCTTTTCCTTCTCTCATATTAATTTAGATTCTTGTGCTTTCTCTTTATATTATCCTGTTGATAGCAAAGTGATTTTTATTCAGACTTTGTCCAGATTCTCTAGACAACGTACCAAAGACAAGACAATTTCTTTGTCCCTTGGAGCACTAAATTAAGTTAGAACAGCATGACAAACTAATGTTCTTTTTGAGCAGAGCATCATCCTCAAGCACCTGTATTATTTTATCTCCATATTTGACTGTCCAACAGCCTTTTATTTTCTGAGCTGAGTTCTGTGGGGCTCTGTCCACCATTTAATTGAGTTTAAGGATGTTCTTTGGCAATCACTGAGGTTTCTATGTGACCCAGCTGTCACCTGACAGAGCATCCTCCTAATTCTCATTTAAGAAGTTAAAATGGGCTGAATGGACCAGGTGCTGCATTATTGGTGCTGAGTTTTCATCTCACATCCCTCATTTTACCTTGTTGAAGCAGCATTATCAAGAGTGGCCTCAAAGGAAATGGAATTCTACAGGGAGAGCTCAGTTTGACTGATTTGTGGACATGTTGAGGATGATCTTTAGTTTTCACACTAAAAATAAAAGAAAAAATCATCCTTTCTTTCCATATTTTTTGCTCCTTGAACAAAACCTAAGTGGAAAACTCTCCCCTTTTGATTTAACTTACAAAGAAAGAACTTCTGAGGGTTGATCTTTTCTTCTCAGCAGGTGAGATGCTGCTCTCTGGCTTTTCCAGAACGAAGTTGATCTCACCAGTATGAATCCACAGTTTCTGACCAAACTGATTCACATGAACTTCCTGCATCCAATTAATGCCTGACCTTGATTGCCAGTCTCCACAATGAAAATTCACCTCTCTCTCATACACTCCCCTCTAGAAAAGCTGATTTTTCAGCTGGGAATGTTATACAGGCAGGAAATATCTTAGTCAACTCTGCAAAAATATGAATCTGAAATGATTTTAGCTCTAAGAAAACGTTGGTGATGATAAAAGTCCTACATAAACGTATCATTAATTGATTATTGTACTATTAACTGAACCTTGAGTTGTCTCCAAGACTAAAATTCAGGAACTGGGACTCTTGATCCCAACGTGCTGGGGTGGAGAAGAGGTAAATGTATTATCTATACCTACAGAGTTGATTTTAGTTATTTCTTCAAAGGGTATTTTCCACCACCTCTGGATTTGGTAGGTGGGGTTCTAGATTTTTGCAGTTCAGAGGTTATCATAGAATTTTTTAGGCTGGAAAAGACCTTTAAGACCATCAAGTCCAAAAGTAACCCTGGAGGGGTTTCCAGGCTGTGGAGATGTGGTGTGAGGGACATGGATTAGTGGGGACCTGGCAGTGGTGGGTCAACACTTGGACTTGATCTTGAAGTTCCCTTGCAACCAAAATTCTATGATATTATTTTCCACTTTTCTATTTGTTTCTCAGTAGATTTTTTTTCCTCACTTGAGCTCAAACTTTCTACTCACTTGGGATCAGTTAGAGCTTTTGCTGTCAGTCCTAAGTACACTCTGTTTTGATGCACAAAGTCCCAACTCTCTGTGGATTCTTCTTGTCCTCTGAGGACAAACTCTACTGGAAGACAAAAGTTCCTGTTGTTTCAAAAGCCAAATTCAGCCAGTCTTTTTTTTTTTTTTAGCCAGCAGGCAGGCAACAAACCCACAAGCTCCATCTAATTTCTCATTATTTATAATGATTTGGCCTTAGGAATTATGTTTTGAGATTCTGATGCCATTTAGAGCCAAAAAGCTTGTGACAGAGTTGTGCCGTCAAAAGGTCTCATGCAAAGAACTCAAAATATGGGATTGTTTTACTTTGTTTTCTTTAATGCACTAAATAAATCAATAAAAGACCAGTATTAAACTCCATTGGGGGTTAAATGAAAGGACATTTACCTTAATGATTCCTTTTGCCTCTTTCTGGGCAGAAGAAAGGGCAATGCCTCAAACCTCTTCAGCACATGAAAGAGAAGATCAAGGTTTTCCCTTATAACTAACAGGTAGTGAGTCAGAAAAAAAAGACTAAACCATCAGTTTCTTGCTATAAATAATAATAATAAAAGACAAAAAAGCAGAAAATGCAGCATTTGTGAAGCTGTCAAATGGTTAAAACCCATAAAAATAGGTTGAAGAAAATATAGGCAGTACCCATGCACCTAAAAACTGATGCCAAGCCCATGAAAAATCCCTGCACCCTGACTACCAAAGATCTAATGCTTCATTTTTTTTGGCATCCACGTTTCTATTTTGCCTGATTTTTGTTTATTTGCTTTTCCAACGATCCCACAGCATTTTTTTGTCCCCAACATTTATGCAAGGTACTTGGAGAGATGTAAATGAGAAGTGATGAGAATGTGCCATTTCCAAAAGAATAAAGGATGGAAAGGGAGCTACTTCTAATTAGCATATAATTAATTAAGAAATGGAAGCAATGAGATATCCTATAACAGCTAGTTAAATAAAGAATATTTCAGGGCTAAAGACAGGACTGTGCTTACAGAAATGGCAGTAATAAACCTACTGGAAATTAATACAACAAAAAGGGCAAAGAGGGAATAGCAAAAGTCAGGAGAAAAAGGCTCTTCTGAAGCAACCAAATTTGGGATTTATACAATGCCACCACTTTACCTCAGCACAGCTCCCCACTTCCCAAGATAGAAACAGAGGTACCATAAAACTCAGTTTATTTAGAAACCAAATCTTGCACAAAATCCATAAAAAACCACTTTAGCCTGAAAAGAATTATTGCTACAGCCAGAATGTAGCTTTAAATATGTAGAAAACCCAGAAATCTTTACTATCTATTTCAAAACCTTTTTGTTCTTCTTCATACACTCTCTTGGTATTACATTTATTCATGTATCTAAATTTAGATACATTAGATCTCACTTAATCATTCTTATCCAATACCAAAGGAAAAACTGTACAACAAGGTTCAGAAGAGGGTCTAAATGTATTTTATTCTTCATAAATAGAAATATTCTGTTGCCTCAACAGTGAGGATTCACAAACCCAGTAAAAGTTCCTCAGCAGCTTTGTAACATTTTTGGTTAGATATCTAATAATAAAAAACCACAGTCATTATTTTTAGGCTCTAGGCCAAATTAATCAATCTATTGAACTCAATGTCTAGCACTGGGTTTCTCTTTCCTCTGGCTTGTAAGGAGGCTCCAGATAAGCTACATCATAAAAAAATTCTTCACAATTCCTAGAAATTAATCAGGGAAAAAGAAAAAACCCAACTATTTCTAAACCCTTCTCTAATACCAGATTGTATTCTAGAATTTGTTGTTGCCCCAGTTTTCCAGAGGTTGCTCTTTAACAAGAGGCATTTGGCCAAGAAAACATCAAAGAAACCCAGAACTGCTTGGATGGCCAGATTTAGTCTTCAATCTTTGTTTTTGTCTTTTTAAGGCTTTAATCTTTGTTAATGTTTGTTGCAAATTTGCTATGTTTTTTTTTGATAGAGGTAATAAACCCCACTGGTGCTACAGCACACAGCCACCATTCCTCTGCTGAAGAACATCTGATCTGAGAGAAACAGCAAAGAAATGAGGTGGAAACTCCTTGAGAGCCTCAAGGTTGGCAAGCACAGATGGATTATAGAGTCGTGGAAGCATTTTGATTGGAAGAGACCTTTAAGATCATTGAGTCCAACCATTAACTGCCAGGTCACCACTAAACCAAGTCCCTCAGCAGCACATCTACGTGGTTTTTAAATCCCTCCAAGGCAGAAGGAACTTCTAAAGGAGCCAACAGCCCTAGAAGTCTTTTAAGACTCAAAATTACCTCTACTAAGAAGACAAACTGTCCCCTTCTGGGTCTTCAAGAAGGAGCAGAAGGGGAAGGGGAAGGCATTAGATACGCAACATAACCCTGGCAGAATGAAACTCTTTGTACATCATCTCCTCCACAGAGATTCAGATGCATGTTTGCAAAATAAACTCTTCCTAGCTGAATAAACACTGTGTGTTCAGAGTCTCAGCATCACAGATGGCACTTGTCTACTGTTTCCATAGTTTTACTACAAGGGTAAGCTTGCAGCACACACAAGTGTGATGTTGGCATTGGTTCACCTACAAAAGAGCAGGAGCAGCCTAACAAAGCAGAACATCTTTCCTTCAGAGTTATGCAATGATTTTCAGGAGATTTTTGCAAATTCTCATAGGGAGAAAAGAGACATCACGGGATGGAGGCAGTGGGGAGTGATCTCTGGGGTGTTTTCAGGACCCAGAAGAATTGGGCACTGTGCTGGTGACTCAGAGCTGGTACTGCACAGCAGGTCTCCAGACCTACTCCTGCTTCTCCTCCATGCAGGTGAGGCTGAGAGAGTTGGGGTTGTACAGTCTGGAGAAGAAAGAGCTCTGGGGAGACCTTCTGGTGGCCTGCCAGCATTTAAAGGGGGCCTAGAAGAAAGATAAGAACAGACATTTTAGCAGGGCCTGTTGGGACAGGACAAGGGGGATGGTTTGAAACTAAAAGAGGGAGATTTAGACTGGAGAGAAGGGAGAAATGTTTGACACTGAGGGTGGTGAAACATTGTCCCATGTTACCTGGAGAGGTGGTCACTGCCCCATCCCTGGAACCATCCCAGGGGAGGTTGGACACAACTCTGAGCACCCTGCTCTAGCTGCAGATGTCCCTGCTCCCTGCAGGAGGGGTTGGACTAGATGACCTTGAAAGGTCCTTTCCAACCCAAAACAATCCATGATTGTATGGAGACATCATGGGGAACGTGCCAGTTGACCTGTCTCCTTGACTGCCAACAGCTTTTGGACCTAAATTCCTCTTCAAATATTGTATTGAGTATTTGAGCTTTGCAAGTGTTAAGCAAAAGAGAAGTGACACATGGTGCTGCCTTTGCTTTCCTCTGGCAATTGAAAAAAAAAGCCTTAAATAATGGAAATGGTGAGAAAAGATGAGGTCCTGGAGTTCTGATTTTAAGGGTAAATTCATTGTCAGACACATGGAAGTGCTGGAAACAAATCTAGGAAGCCCCACGTGAAAGGGCCACTGGCTGCAAAGCTTCCTGTGATCTAACCACTGTTTATCTCCATGAGTAAACACAATACTAAAGATCAAACATAAAGATTGAAATGGGTTCTGAGCATGTTATTGTCATAATCATTTCTATGCTGTCTAGAGATTACTTTAAAAGCAGCTTCATAAGCTGTAGTCTTTATTTCAAGGAGATGGCACAAGAATTCCCAAAGACTCCCTTGGTCTTTCCAGCATGGATGATAGTAATGATGAGATTGTTTAGACAAAAAAAGACCTTTTTTTGCTTTTAATCAGACTATTTATTTAACATGTGGGTGAGGGGAAAACTCAGCTTAAGGTCTCCAAGCAGCTACAGTTTTCCTGCTAATACTCAATGCTTCAAGAACCAGCAATTAGCCTAAAAAAACCCCAGAAATAGAGAAATTTTCTCATCATTCATAGCCAGGAAATTGTAAAACAAAAAGGGACTTTATTAAGACAAATTATTTGTATGTACTAGACCCCTCAGCCTCCTCCAGACTGATGGTTTTGCACAGTTGATCCCTGAAAACCATCAAGTGTCAGGCAAAGCCAAGCAAATGGTCTTCAGCACAATATGCAGCACAACACTTGAGGGTTTATTTCCTTCTTGACAAACTCCTGCCTCATTCACTACACAGCTTCCCCATTTTTTGGGTAAAATAGCTACTCAGGAAACTACCTTTCCTGCACAACCTATAGCTCTGAGGATTCTGTAAGAGAAATTGATAGCAAATACAAAAGATTTGCCGTTGGAACTGAATTATTCAACACCAAAATCTGACTGAGAAGAGTTATTGAAGGTTTTTAGGGAGCTGGGCAATACAAGGAGGGTGTTATTTATTCCTCATAAACATAAAGCATTGCACATAGGGAAGGTCTAACCCTACAGAGCTGACAGTCTCTACATCAGCTGCTGCTCTTCAGAGAAAAAAAAACTTCAGCAGTTCAAAGCTTCAGGTACTAAATAATGAAAAAAAATAAATATCAAGGTTGGAAAAAGCAGGAAGAGAAGAGTGAAGAACAGCAAACACGACTATGACATTGTGAACCAGTGATGTCCTTCATCTTGAATGGTTTGTGTACTCCCCCCACCCCATCCCACCTCAAGAGAGGACATTGCACAGCCTGAGAAGTCAAGAGTTACAAGGCAACACAACTCTGTGGAGAGAGATGACCTAGAGTAGGGCTCTTCAGCCTTGAGAACACGACTGAAGTGGATGAGTAAGGGACCACGAGTCCCTTGGAGAACAAACAGTGAATGACACTGCTTCTCCTGGTACAAAACTGAGAGCCACCACAAGGAGATAGCAGGTGGAAGGTTCAAAGCAAAGAAAAACTCCATTCTTCAAACAGCACCTTGCTCAAGCACAGCACTCATTGCTGTGGAAGGCAGCAGGGGCCAAAGGTCTGATGGGGCTCAAAAAGAAGCTTAAATAAATCAATCAACAGGTATGGTAGGGTCCAGAGATTTCTAAGCTGCAGACCACCAGGAGACTATTCTATCAGTGCCTGTGGACCCAGGATCCTCAGTTTCTCCAGATATCAGCAGCTCAGTCTTGGAGGAACTAAGTGGACACACCATGTCCATTAATATGTTCCAGAAGAAGACATGCTGATGTTGCAAACAACCACTTGTTGCACTTCTTTCCCTGTTGTCAAAGGGGTGTCCTGCAGCATCCTTGTGCTCATTGAGTTCTTTTTGTCACCTATTCAAACAAAATATTTCTGTCCTTCTCTCATGCTTCAGGGAAGTAGAATTATTTTCATTGAGGTTGTGCAGAATTTCAGAGTTTCCAAGAATTAGGACTGAAATAGGTTTTAAAAATAGCCTGCTGCAAAGAAATTTGAAAACTCCTCAGTCCCTCTGGTCCCACTCTCCAGGTTAAGATGAACAAAGCTATGTGAGATACTTTAATAATCAAAATGATTTCATTTTACCTCTGATGGAATGAATAGTTGAAAAAAAATCTATGAAACCATGAACGACAGGACAAGAGGAAAAGGGCTCAACTTGTACCAGGAGACCTTTAGATTGGACATTGGGAAAGATTTCTTTCCTGAAAGGTTTGTCAGGCTGTGGACCAAGCTGCCCAGGGCAGTGGTGGAGTCCCCACCCCTGGAGGGGTTTCCAAGCTGTGGAGATGTGGGGTGAGGGACACGGGGCAGTGGGGACCTGGCAGGGCTGGGTTAAAGGTCAGACTTGATGTTCTTCAAGGTGTCTTCTACCCAAAATGACTCTATGACTTATAAAACCAGATTTTGAGATGCCTTCAACCTCAAGCTGCTCTGTTTGAGTCAGAAGAGTTGGTGCTTTGCAGAAGGCTGTAGCTCCTTCTGCACCCCTGGTAGGGAATCCAGTACTTCAGCCTCATTTTCCACCAAAACCAAGCTTGAGCAAGGTGCCAGATACCCATCAGAAAGGCTTTTTATTGGCTGTCATGGAGCTGGTAACCTCCAGCAGAAGAGCTGAGCCAACAGCTGGGGGTGATAATGCTTCAAACTACTGCAACAAGATCTGTTCAGTTGTCAAAGACCTCAGAGAAACCAAGCAGCAGGTTGGCTGGGAATAAGGCACCCTGCCCAGCACTTCAGATCTCTCCAGAGCAGGAGACTCCACAGCCTCTCTGGGCAGCCTGGGCCAGGGCTCCAGCACCCTCACACCAAAAGAAGTTTCTCCTCCTGCTCAGGTGGCACCTCCTGGGTTCCAGTTGGTGCCCGTTGCCCCTTGTCCTGTCCCTGGGCACCACTGAGCAGAGTCTGGCCCCAGCCTCTTGCCCCCCGGGGCCCTTTAGCTCTTGCTCAGCACTGCTCAGATCCCTCTGAGGCTTCTCTTCTCCAGCTCAGCAGCCCCAGGGCTCTCAGCCTGGCCTGGCACAGAGATGCTCCAGCCCCTCAGCATCTCCACAGCCTCCACTGGACTCTCTCCAGTAGCTCCTGGTCTCTCTTGAGCTGGAGAGCCCAGAACTGGACCAAGTTCTACAGACATAGACCTGATAAGGACAAAAGTAGCTTGGGGTCTCCCACCTCTCTCCCACTCCAGCTACATTGTGCAGGCTTAAAAGCAGCATTTGTTTAAATGTTTACTTTCTTTGCCCAATGCAACCCTGAAATACCCCTTATTCTCCAGCCTTTCCTATTCCCTCTCCTTCCTGGGGCTTCCCAAACCATTCACTCCATAAAAGGGTTTTCAATTCATCCAAGCCACGACTGCAAATCAAAAGCTGACAGTTTGTATTTCCAAACCACAATTATTTCATTTGGTATTTTAGTTCCAGCTGATGCTGGCATAAAAATTTCATCATGAGTCAAAAGCGAATAGTTCTGTGCTTACAGAAAGCAACCAACAAATTGAGAGTTTACTGCCTTTAATAGAAATTTAATCAGGAGTTTTTTCTACGTCCACATCTGCATATAAAGGAGGATTTATCACATAACAACAGATTTATTTTTCCTCAAAAGAGCGAGTTCAAGAAAAGCTTTTTTTTTTAACCAGCAGCACAATGACATCCTGCAAGAGATTTTAGCTGCAAGAAGACATGGACAAACAGATTTCCTGTGCAGTGAGCTGCAACACCACGTGGGCTTGTCATGTGCACACGTTCTAGGGAAAAAAGCAAGCAAATCTTATCTAGCAAATTATTTGTAGGGATTTCTGCTGACAACTTGCCTACTATAGAATGACATTATCATTAACATGCAGCCCAGCAGCCAAACCCCTCCCTCCACTCCCACCTCACCCCCCAGAGACCCAAAGGGCCAGAGCCCAGAGGAGGAACAAGTCCCTGCACTCACCCACCACAGGGGACATGGAGAAGGGAGCAGCCAGGGGAGGAGCCAAGCCAGGGGAGAGGGGAGCAGCCAGGCCAGGAGCCCAGGGACAGAGCAGGGACTCAGAGACAGCTTCATGGGCTGGCCCCAACCTCCTGGGAGCTCCACTGGCCACACAGAGTCAAAGAACCCTTCCCATAACCAGAATATTCACACAACACATAAATACACCTCCCAGCCCCCCTGCCAGCAGAGCCAGCTCTTAGAGAGGGGGCTTCTTGCCCCACCTCCAGGTGAATGTGGGGTGGGGGCAGCTGGTGGTGATCTCCTCCTCAGTTCCCACCCAAGGCTGGCCAGACCCTGGGTGAAAACCCATCAGGAGGGGCTTTCCTGCCTGGTTGTGGCCATCACCCATCTGCCCACCCTCCTTCAGGGCTGGGGGTTGAACCCCAGCACTTCAAGGTACTAGCGTAACATTTGGATAAATATCACAGATAACCACAACTTGGGGTCATGGGGTTATCAGATGTCAAATTCTGCCCTAAAATATATATTAATAGTATCAAAACTGAAAGACAAAGTTAGATCTTAGACCCTTAAATTCACACATAGATGTCTATGTAGGGTGTATGTTTTAATACCAGCTTTTATATAGTGACAGACTTGTTTTCCAGTACACTAAATATGTATAAGTAGGCCCTGGAATTCCTTAGATTTAGGATTTTGTTCCAAGTTTAGGTATTCTAGACTCTAATTCCAAAAAGAAAAACTCCATTCCATGGATTGTTTCCTATTCTTGTGGTTTAACAGCAGTAGGAAGCCTGGGAAAGGAGAGTCCTGGCACAATGAATATTCAGTGGAGCAACAATCAAGCACGTTGCTGAGGAGCAATGATTTCCTTGTCCTTTCCTTTTTTCTTTTTAAGAAAAAAATAATGAGAAACAAGAATCAGAGTCAAAAGAATAATTTCTGCAGTTATCTCCAGCAGCAGCAATGAACCAGCAGCCCTGGAGTTAATATATTCCCAGTTCTGAAACAGATAAACTACAAATGGCTTGTTAGCCAAAATTTTAAGGATCTAATCAAAAAACTAATTTTTTATACCCATACCTGGCTAGAACAAGGATTAAAATCAATCCCTGTGTGAGATGATTCTTGCTGTAATTAGCATTGCTTTGAGAAGAAACATTCTGCCTCTCTCCTCCTTTCTGTGACATTCTGAACGTCTCCCTATAGATAAAATATATTCCTGTGTATAAAAGAGACCCAATTCTCCCAGTTTCTGCCTTCCAAGGAGCTCCATGCTGCTAGAGAAAGTCATCATGGGGTAACACGTGGCTGGAGGAAGACTTAAAGATGTTACAAAAGCATTTTGGTCATGGGAAGTGGGGAGGGGGGAGAGGGAGAGGAATTAAACATTCAAACACTCTATAGGATTTTACATTAGCATCAAGGTTCTTCTAGGTCATTGAAGCCATTAAGTGGAGACTCTTTTTGCTGTGCAACTCCAGATCTAGAGTAAATATTATGAATAAGGCACAGAGCAATCAATAATAGGAGGAATATCATCATTATTTTCTGTGCAGCAACACTCCAGCTTTTCTCTTATTCCTCTCTGGAATCATGTGTGAAGTATACATAATACAGAAGCATCTAAGATTCAGAGAAGAGTGATAAAAATAACTGGGTGAGGAAAAAAAACCTCTTGCAGACTTTGAGAAGAAGGAGACAGCTTTCAGAATAATTTAAAGCCAAATAAGTCTTTGTTTCCTAATGCTCAAGGAACAGGCTATTCATGTTTTTTGGGAAAAAAAAGAGTTTCTCATCCATCACAGGCTACACAGACAGAGTCACTTTGTCCCAGAAATGAAAAAAACAATGATTCAAAAAGCAATTGAGATTATTAGGTGGGTACAAAGAGTTGCTGTAATACTCTAGGAGGAGGAGGAGGTCAAGACCTAATCCTTTCTAATCATCTCCAACTCACACGAGGCCAGAATTAGGTGTAGCCTACACAGGGTAGGCAGTTCCACATCTCTCTGTGTCTCCTGAGACATCTTGTGTGTGTCCTGAGTCTAATATCACCCCAAATCAGAATTAATACAATATTTCCTCTCTTGTCTCCCACCCAACAGGACCCATTAATTATTTTTTCACCCCTATTTCAAAACTGTTTGAAATTCTACCTTCCAAAATGTTGGTCAAGAGGTAACAAAAAAATATTGACTAGTAGAATTTGTGCCTTGGAAAAGGATTTTTTTCCAGGAAAACTAAAAGTTTTGTGCATGGTAACAAGAAATACAAGGTGCTTTTCAATGCAAAGCTATTCCAAGTGACTAAAGGAAGGACTTTTTCACTGAGAGGGTTGTCAGGCATTGGAAGATGCTCCCCAGGGAGGTGGCTGAGTCACAACCCAGGATGTGTTTTAAAGCTGTGTAGAGGTGGTGCTTGAGGTTGGCTTAGAGGTGGATTTGGTAGAGTAGAGTTCACAGTTGAGCTGGGTGATCTTGAAGGTCTTCTCCAACCAGGATGATTCAATGATTTGAAGGATAGAATCATAGAATCCTTTAGGTTGGAAGAGACCTTTAAGATCATAGTCAAGTAGCCCTCAAAATAAAACCCTAAACTTTTAAATTCCAAGGTAACAGGGGGAGCTCTTGGAGTCTCAGCAGCAAGCTGCTGGAGCATCTGCTGAGACTCCTGCCCTGAGCACACACATGATGATAAAAAAAGGAGTGTTGGCTGCCTGCATTCATGTCTATGTCTTCAGATGGCACCCAGCCTGCTCCCAGAATGACTGGAAGCTCTGGTATAGGAATGGGTGCCAAGGTATTTTGAGTTTAGATGGGCAGCTTGCATCAATAAAGCTCCTGGTGCCATAACACTCACAGAAAGTCCTGTGGAGGTGCCAGAAAAACAGTAGCTGGCATGCTAGCTTGTGGAAAGAAGTCTGCTGCAGAGAGGAAACAGAGGGAAGAGACATCACCCTGCCCAGCAGCAGGAACAAGGGGAATCTAGTTGCCATCATTGGATTCAGTGCTGGAGCTGAACATGCCTAGAAGTGTGCAGGGGTCTATTATTCTTCCATTATTATTCTTCCATCCTTTTATTATCATTATTGTTGTTATTATTGAATAGCAAATGCACTCAAAGCTGGTCCTGGCAGCACTACTATCTTCAGCTCCACAGATGCATCCAGGATCTCAGCAGGATTAAGGTGTTGGAGTCCCTCAAAGAGTTGCCCATCTACAACCAGCCACCCTGCTGTGCTTATCTCCTGCCTGCTGGGGCTTCTGCTCCTCTAAACAGTTAGATAGAAACAGTGGGACACTGCACAAGGTTCTTAATTAAAAATGGCTTATCTACAGACAGAGAATTCTGCCATTTATTTGGCTACAAGGGATGTTGTCCTGTTGATGGCAATGGAGGTAGAATCATTTTTCACAGAGCATTGCAATTAACCTGACTGACAGCTCATCTGCCTGTCTCCAAATCTTTGATTTGACATGTCATATCTATGTTAGATTATTAGTGTATGATTTACACCTTTACTCTGCATTTCATGGCTGTGACACAGCAGAATCAGAACCTTTAATGAGTTTTAACAGTCCTGGCAAATAAATAAAGGCAATAAATACATAAAGAAGGTTTTTTCCCCCTAACCCTTGGGCATGGGGAGCTCTGCAGAATCCCCTGAATGCCAATCAAACTAATAAGGCTGCTGGTGTTGTTAATCTACCCTCTGAACTTTGCACACTAGCTTGTGTGTAAAAGTCACAATGCTTTCAGCAAAGGAAGGCACCTCGTGAAGATCAACTTCAGGGACTTGTCAGGCTGAGATGGGCTCAGAACCTGCCATGGGGTTGCCATGCTCCATTTCCAGCTGATTTCCCTTCCAGGTAGCCAGCACTCTGCAGTCATTCCAATTTTTTTTCCCATAAAATGACCCAACTGAGCCTGATTCAGGCTGGCCGTGAGGAAGAA
>NW_008592973.1:22322-28015 GCF_000691845.1 Merops nubicus | reverse complement strand
GGGAAAATAACCCCGTCTGTGCCGAACTGAGATACAATGTGATATGCTTACCCAAACTAGAAAATGGAGCATGAGCTCTTGGGATTACTGCTTCTCACTGTGACTGGAGTTGACCAAGGAACTGTGTTTAACGTGCTTTTTTGGAGGATGCAGATAAGGAGACCTGGATTTACACAGGAGGGTACCATCTCTGACGAGGACAGACTGAGAGAGTTGGGGCTGTTCAGTCTGGAGAAGAGAAGGCTCCGAGGTGATCCTTGTGGTCCCTTCCAACCCTGACAGATTCTGATCTGTTTTAGCAGAGGACTTTTGAGCCCTAATGGCTCAATGGTTGGACTTGATGATCTTGAAGGTCCCTTCCAACCTAAAGGATTGTATGATTCTATTCTGTGATTCAAACCCTGTAAAAGATGGATATCTGCAGTACCACTACACAAGTGTAGCTGTTGTCTCTGATCCTCAAGGACACCATTTTCACCTTCTTGGATAGTCTGCACAGTTTTCTACCAAACCTTTTATATTCAGTAGCTAGCATGTGGTCAGCAACCTCCTGATACTGTCACTGGGTTATTCTTCCTGAGAAACTTTTGGTGCTTTCATGCTAGGTGCAATGCTGTTTTTCCCTGAAGCCATGTTGTACCTTGCTGGATTTTCTGTATGTGGCAGAGCAGAACTTACTATAAAGAAATACAATGCTAAGAATGCATTACTAAAATGCAGTAACAAGAATAATAAAGAATATAATAGTTGTAGTATTATGACACCTCAATAAGAGGTGACAGCAATAAAGATATGATAGGTGAAGGAAGAAGACATGGAAGGACCTGCAGAGTTTAGAGTTGATGATAAACATCAGTCATAAAGGTACATATGACTCCTTTTCTATAGCACAGGAAGCTCTTCAGGGTAACACAAGAACTCCATGGTCCAAGAACTCTCTTTTGGGACAAATATGGTGGGTATTATGGCAGTTACAGTCTCTCTCCCCCAACAGACAAACAAAACCAGGGCTGATAGAACAATTCTGTTAAACTACACCTGTTAACTGGCACCTGAGGGTCTGGAACACCGTAGCTTGTTTTTGTCTAGGCTTGCTCCTCAGCCAATTACAATGACCACAGCTCATGCCCAACTAGGGTATAAAGGGGGCACCACCTAAGATCATGTTCAGATGGTTCTTTCCAGAATTGCGGTCTTGGAACTTGGACAACCCCACCCTGGACACAGTGTCCAAGGATACTTCCATGGACTGAGTGAGCCTTCATGGATTGAGTGAGCTTCCCCCCACACACCTTCAGACAAGTCATATCTTGCACACTCTTCTGTGGGAGGTTTCCTCTTTATGCGTGGGTGTATGCCCATTTTGGTTTGTCTTTCTTTAAATTAAGTTCTGTAGTAGATATATTTCAAACTGATATCCATACTTGTTTGGTTTTTTGTCCACAGTGCTGAGCAACTTTGCAGTAAACCCTCATTTTGTGATAGTGGCTGCCATCTTGTTTTTTGGGTACCTCCATGACAGGCATCTACAGGAGAAGGATGAGAATTGCATTGAGCATTAGGCCAACATTTGGCGACTGGAGAAAGAAACCCTACTTCTCTGAAACAACCTGAGAAACTGGGAAAGGCTTTTTGTAAGACTAGGTAGTAGGATATTGACTCCTGTCCAAAAAAGCAAATGAAATATTAGTAGGTATTGTTGGTGCATATTCAAGAAAAAGTAAAACATTTCTTGAAAAGCAAAACTTGTTGAATGTAGATCGGACTGCAGAAAAGCATTTAAGAGCTGGTGTTCTGTTGAAAGGGTGTTTACAATTCCTTCATATCAGCCTGTGTAAGTCTTTTGCTGTTTAATACTGTAGGAACAACGGTTATATCAGTAACACATGCTTTATCTTTTTGTATTTCTTTTTTAATTTTTTTGACTAAAATTATTCTGAAATGACTCTGGAAAACAATTGGAGAAGCTGGAACCTTAAACCCTTGGGAGCCTTCTTTAGACAGTCAATGAGCTCAGATAATACTGTGCCCCCAGTAGATTAAACATTTTCTGGGCTCACCCTAATTCCTTAGTTTCATGTATGTTTCTAAGATGGCCATAGCCTTAGTTCAAAGCACATTCTTTTGGGAATATTGAAAAGTTGCATACTACCATTATCAAATACTACTAATTAGAGAGGCACTGTAGGTTTGCTGTTATGGAAAGCACATTAAGTGTCTCATCTTGCCGAGTTAATTCAGTATTTGGTTTAGTTTTCTTATGGGGAAAGGGGAATTTTTCTTTATTTTTAAGACATGGTATGAAAAGGATTCATCATCAGTTATGAAGGTTGCTCTGTCCTTCTAGTTAGTTGCCTGGAGATTGTTGAGGAATAACACAGGAGCATTTCTAGGAGAGAATTTAAGGCAAACCTCTAATAGGTGTGACAGAAGATTATCTGGATGCAAGTTTCTAGTCAGAATAGATTTTATGTCTATCAAATAAGATCCAAGGCAGTTCTTTCAAGAATCTTTTATTCTCATAGCATTTAGGGTTTTAGAAATAGTTCACCAAGCACTGAATAAAAAGCTTTTTATAAGACTGACCAGGATTGTACCAGCTCTAAAGCTTTTATCAGTAATTAAATGGACGTATATAGGCTGAAGGTTCCCATGACTGATTAGGTTATGATTTTCTTCCCACATATAAACCCTTTTCTTGGTTTTTTAAAAAATATTTATTTATTTATGGTAAATTTAAAATGCTTCTGTATGAAAAGTAAATTGCTGGGCATGTCAAATGTTTTTACCTTGATTTTTGCAGCCATTCACTTTATAACCTTTTGTTTCTGTTATTGCATCCTTCAACTTCATCCAGCAACTGTCACTACAATAATTTTCCTTTGTCAGTGCTCAGATCATATCATTCCACCTCTCTGTAGCTCCCTGCATTGCTATCTTATCTGCTTCTGAATCAAAGCTGTAAGTTTTATCTCAGCTGACAAGGCCTTTTAGAAAGCTGCTTACATTTCAATTTTATATAATAATTAGGTTTCTGATTCAAGTTTGCTTTTCTTTGGGTCACCTTTTCTGGACATAGCTATTGTGAAGTTTTCATCTCATGATTAACTCAGTCCCAAATAGTCAGGAGATGGAAACACACAGTGTATCTTCACTATGTGCTCTACCCTCTGTTTTACCCTGTGAAGCAGAAAGAAATCCAGGAGCTGAGGTAAAAGAAGACAGGGAATCCACCTTAGAACTGTGCAGTTACTTATTTTGCCAATTCCTTGGCTAACCAAAATAATAACAAGAAAATATCTGAGACACGTCAAACTGAATTTTTTGTCTTATTGTAATGGCAATAAGAAAAAAGAGACATTTATTTCTGGTTCAAACAAAAATTTTGATTGAAACAGTGTATTTTTTCTTTGTTGCTTTGTTGTTTTGGTTTGGTTTGGTTTTTTTTTTTTGTTTTTTGAACTAGAGGACAATTTCTTCAGAAATCCATTTCCAAAGAAATAATCACTGTGTTGAAAATAGACATTTTACATTTCAGCTTTTCATTTTTTTTTTTTTTTTTTTTTATTTTATTTTGGCTAAAACATTGCAACACTCAATGGGAATTTACAAGTAGTCACATTTTTCATTGCAATAGCTAAAAACAAATCCAGTGAATCCATTTGGTAATCTCAATCTGTGTAACATTTTTCCCTGAGGATCCGTCTGTGCATGCAAATCTTCCTGATCCATAACACCCCTGTGCAGCGAGGAGGACTGTTCCAGCTCCTCAGACGAGTGCGATTTAACCTGTGCTTAAAAGAGACCTGTGTTTTACAGGTTCAAGTGAGCTCAGCAGTTTCAGACAGATATAAGTACTCTGCTTGGAGGTTCGTTTACTCCTCTCTCAGCATGAGTTTTTGTCTGTACTGAAACAATCTTTTTGGTCTCTTACACCACCTCCCAGTATCTCACAACCTTTCATGATACTTTGTCTTGACAAATGACTAGATTTCCTTCGGGTATAAACTGAGTGTTTCACAGAATAACAGACTAACCTACAGGTTTCAAGACATCTTCGAAGTTCCTTCTCCAGGGCTTTTTAAAAGAATATCTATCACAAACCTTTGCTATTTGCCTTCCCATGTTTTTTTAGAAGGCAAAAAAAAGACCCCATGTATTTTTTTTTCATCTGAGAAATGGCAAACCATTTGACAAAATTTGCCCACGTTACAAATAGAAAAGCAAAGAATCATTAAAACAATCTTGGGATTAGACATTTTGAAAGAAATATCTAATATTAGAAAGTAAATTACAAAGGAATCCAAGATGACACAGATGAATTGATTTTCATACAGTGATATCAGCATGGGACTTTAGCCAAATGATAACATCAGAAGTCAATTTACAACTTTAAAAAGTACTTTTCTTGATAGTAACACACTTGAGGTTTAGGAGTTAAGTGAGGTGAGCCAGGCAGATGTAAGAGGATTTTCTGTTGCTCTTTGGAGGTTTTTCCTTTTTTTTTTTTTTTTCCCCCACTTTTTACAGTGTGGAACATTCCCAGAATAAGGTTCAAAATCAAAATGAACCTAACAGTCTTTCTCGACAGCATTTAAAGTAATAAAATGAAGTATGGAAGAACAAATAAATCTTACCATATATATGGGAGTAGATTACTGAGAAAAAATACCACAAGCAACTTTTCACATTTTCAGATAAACAAATTAACATGTTAACATATACCTAATAAGGCTAAGGATGTTTTCTTCTGGACCTACCATGCCAGTAAGTCACTATGCTATCTGCTTTACCTCCAGTGCCCCGCTGGAAATTATTGCCACCACTGATCTGTCAGTGGCTTAGTTCATATGTACACATTGCAATATGCTTCAGGCAAGAACAGTCAGACAAGCTGGAGCCACCATTATACACTGTTTAGGGAAACCTGGCTGCTTTTTCCTGAAGCTAATGAAAGACACTTGCTGTTCTCCCAGAAATAAAGAACTGGAAGTACTCTCTTCCACTGGCACATTCCTGTAAACCTCGAAGGTCCAGTGTTGGATAGAGTTTGATTCTGTTTGTCTTGCTATGACCCAATAATACCATATTATACAGATACTGTAGTGGTTTGAGATAACACTGTGACTTTAGACATTTTGCTTAACACAGACACCTTTACATAACTGTTTTTCTGTGAACTAACCTTAGGGTGCCAGTTATTGGAAACCTATCTCCTTCAGTACTAAGGTCAAAGTTATTAATCAGAGACATAAAAAACTACATCTGGGCAACTTTCAAATATCAAGGAGATAGTATGCTTCAGAAAATACATTCAAATTCTTATTTTATTAGATTTCCACTTTTACGGACAGTATATGTGTTATAGGCTAAACAGATTAGTCTGACCCTTCATAGATGAACATGGAACACCCTGCATTCTTCAGTTTATGGCATGGCAAAGAATGATACATATTACAGACCTGTTAGGTGGATTAAACTAAAATTTCTGACATTTTAAGAAGATCCCTGACTTTTTAAATAGAAAGGCATAGTCTGGCTTTTCTTTAGTGTTATAATTCAACCAAATTAAATTCAGTGGGCATGGACATGAGAGCAAACAATGAAATAGAGTAAATAATCAAGGGTCTGATGGAACAGAAATTTTTGAGATCACAGGGTAATTTCTGTTCAAAGAGCTCTCAGGGAGTCTC